>NC_134362.1:17113049-17390549 GCF_048569485.1 Anomaloglossus baeobatrachus
AAGTTGAGTAAAAGCTTACATTATGTTAGTCGAGGGATTCGCACAACCCCTTTAATATCTTAAGATGGCTAAAAATGTATAATAAGTAGTAACTTACAAAATTGCCTGTACTTACAAGCATCATTTTTTCAATGCCCATTTATGAAGATGAGAATAACCTTTTATTATCTATGGTGGGAACTTATGCAAAGTCTTTATCCAATCTCTGCTTCCAACTATCACTATTGGCACCGGGAAAGCATCGCTCATATCGGCTGGCTCTACGGCCACTAAATATTGGTACTTTAGACATAAAAAAATAAAACCTGGTCCAAATGAAATATTTACACTTCTTGTAAGTAGCATGTGCGGGGAAGTCGCGCTTTTACAACCTGTAAATTATAAATGAGGACCTGTGCTATTGGTGAGCAGTGAATAAATAATAATGGGAAGTAAAAGCGCCAATCACCGCCGGTTGTGATCCTTCCGACTACTGGACAAACAAATCCTCTCCTTCATAAGTCACCGTCACCGAACCTAATAGCTTCCAGCCGCCATTGCTTATTTCGTCTGATGAAGGATGAATTTCCTTCTTAAGGGGGGTCTGTCCGCAAGTCTTGACCCCCATAAAACCGCTGACTGCATTTGCTAGATAAGAGAGCTGGCACCTGCCACTGACGGCACTGTTAACCCCTTAAATGCCACTGCCATTTTCTGCTGCTGTCCGTCACCGTTTTGGGTGGCCCATCACACCCCTCTCCAACGCAATGTGATTGGAGAGTGCCGATAGACCACCATGCTGATTTTTAGCCTTAAAGATACTCTAAAGACATCTGGAACAGGATTTTTAGCATTGCACATAAGTGTAACAGCTATAGATGGGTGAACCTGCAGATGTTCGAGTTCAGAGGGTAAAAAAAAAGTAAGTTGTGTGACCGATCTTGAACCCGAACTTGACCCTGAATGCCGTATAAGTCTAAGGGACCTGAGCTTAAGTGTAATAAAATGTTGTTAGCAAGGGCTAAGGGGCTGTAAAATTAAGTAAAATGGGATTAAAGCAGGACAATTATACAGTACATACTGAGTTTCCGCATTGGCTGTCACATTGCTTCCAGGTCCTCTCATTAAATCTCATGAATATTCACTGCTTCCCCCTCCCACTGTCTGTGACAGCATCTGTGATTGGTTACAGCCAGACTGCCTGCGTCTGTGATTGGTTCCCCTTACACTAGTTGTCTGGGTCATGAAGTGGAGTGTAAAAATAAATAATTAGAAAAATAGCATATGGTCCCCCGTATTTTGATACCCAGCGCAGATAAAGCATATGGCAACAGGATCCAGCCCCCACCTGTGTGCGTTATCTTGGCTTTGTATCAAAATACAAGGGATGCCACCTGACTTTTTTAAAATTATTTATAAATAATTTAAAAAATGGCGTATGCTCCCCCCAATTTTTATACCCAGCCAAGATAAAGCCGACAGCTGAGGGCTGGTATTCGCAGGCTGTGGAGGCCCATGTTTACTGGGCCACCCCAGCCTAAAAATAGCAGCTCACAATCACCCGAAAATAGGCACATTTATTTTTTTCATTCTCCCATAATATAGGTAGAAAAAAACTCAAATGCAATCAGCTTACAATAAAATACAAAAAAACCCCCAAAACAAACATTTTTATAAAAAGCATCTCACAGTAAGGGATAAGGGCCATAAAAATCATCTCTCTTCAGGTATGTAATATTAAATATCACCAATCTGTGGAAAAACATGAAAAAGTAGCAATAATTAATACATGAAAAACAGGACACTTAAAATACTGCCTAGGTAAATACCTCGGGGATGAAGGCAAACACACATCCTATACAATAAACATTGATTTTTAAATGCACATTGAGTCCTTTTGGGTTTTCATGTTTTTAATTTATAAATTCCCTCTAATTCCATCTTTTGTAATAATGTAACTATCGCCTCTTCTCCTCTACAGTGAAATATAGTCAATTATTTTGAACCTTAATTATTTCTCAACAAAAATACTTAGAGGCTGGAAAATCCCGTCTCTTCTTCCTTCGGTGATTTCATGGGTTTTAAAATCCCATGACGTCTCACTGACCCGTAATATGTTACATGGGTATTACAGTAGATAAACACCAAACTCAGTATTGCATGAAATAATGATTAATACAATGGATCTCCTCATTACTTGGATGTTCCCTTAGAACAAATTTGAGGCAAGGGAAACGTCCTTTATGCTACTTCACTCTTTTCTCCATAGGTAGAGACCATTCTGCATTTTCTTTTTTGGGTCTTATATCTAGAAGGGTTGAGCGTTCCACATGTTCTGCTCTAATTCTATAATCCTGTAATAATCGATCAAAATATCCTTTATGCACAAATGTATTAGTCATAGTATCTAAATCGGCTTTTATCTCCCAATCATTACTGACAATTCTTTTCACTCTAAAGAATTGACTGAAGTTGAAGGACGACTGACATAAGAGTATATCATTTTTTTCCCAGTAGGTTTAATAAAGAGCAAATAAAAGGAAAGTGTCTCATTGTCTTGCATGAACAGACCAAAGTAAATTTTAATAATTGCATCTAACTAATTCAGAAAAGTATGAAAAATGTGTAATTCCGCCAATGCACCAGTTCAAAAGAGAAAGATATCATCTATATACCTCCAGCACATCAGGATAAAGTTAAAGTGGTGGCACACACAAATGAGATCCTCCTCCATGGATGCCATGACTATTTCAGCATGTGTGGGCATCGTGTGGGCACCCATGGCGGTCCCACATTGTGTTATATAATTATTTCCAAATAAAACATAATTATATCTTTATAATTGCACTGCCTTGAGATTATTCATTGCTTCTATTGCAATAATCTGTATTTTGAAGTCTCTTTTTTATCGTCATCAGTCTTCTTTCATGCTCAATATATGTATATATAGAAATAAAGGCTTTGTTTCACCTGGCTCAGGATAGCGACACCACCATCAGATCTGCCGACGAGTGGTGCTGTTACCATTTTGTAAGAAAAAAAATAGTTTTGTATCATTATCTTCTGAGCCATCTAATATGTTATTTTTCCGTCAATTGAGCTATGCATGGATTATTTTTTTTTTTGTGAGGTGAGCCGAAGGTTTTAGTGATACCAATTTGGGGTACATTTGATATTTTGCTATTTATTGCATTTTTTTCAGTTTTTGATTTTGTTTGTTATTAGAGCTTTTATCTTTATAAGTCAAATTTATATTTTGGTAGATGGAACTTTCATGAACACAACAATAGCATATATGTTTAATGTTTTTTATCATAATTTCTTTATTTTTAATGGGGGGGAAAGATTCAATGTTGTAATTTTAATTCATATGCATATATGTATGTGCATTTTTTCTTATGTGTGTCTGTGTGTGTGTGTATATATATATATATATATATATATATATATATATATATATACATACAGTGCCTACAAGTAGTATTCAACCCCCCTGCAGATTTAGCAGGTTTGATAAGATGCAGATAAGTTAGAGCCTGTTAAATTTTAATAAATTTTCAACATAAAAGTGTGGGTCAATTATTATTCAACCCCTAGGTTTAATATTTTGTGGTATAACCCTTGTTTGCAATTACAGCTAATAATCGTCTTTTATAAGACCTGATCAGGCCGCCACAGGTCTCTGGAGTTATCTTGGCCCACTCCTCCATGCAGATCTTCTCCAAGTTATCTAGGTTCTTTGGGTGTCTCATGTGGACTTTAATCTTGAGCTCCTTCCAAAAGTTTTCAATTGGGTTAAGGTCAGGAGACTGACTAGGCCACTGCAACACCTTGATTTTTTCCCTCTTGAACCAGGCCTTGGTTTTCTTGGCTGTGTGCTTTGGGTCGTTGTCTTGTTGGAAGATGAAATGACAACCCATCTTAAGATCCTTGATGGAGGAGCGGAGTTTCTTGGCCAAAATCTCCAGGTAGGCCGTGCTATCCATCTTCCCATGGATGCGGACCAGATGGCCAGGCCCCTTGGCTGAGAAACAGCCCCACAGCATGATGCTGCCACCACCATGCTTGACTGTAGGGATGGTATTCTTGGGGTCGTATGCAGTGCCATCCAGTCTCCAAACGTCACGTGTGTGGTTGGCACCAAAGATCTCGATCTTGGCCTCATCAGACCAGAGAACCTTGAACCAGTCTGTCTCAGAGTCCTCCAAGTGATCATGAGCAAACTGTAGACGAGCCTTGACATGACGCTTTGAAAGTAAAGGTACCTTACGGGCTCGTCTGGAACGGAGACCATTGCGGTGGAGTACGTTACTTATGGTATTGACTGAAACCAATGTCCCCACTGCCATGAGATCTTCCCGGAGCTCCTTCCTTGTTGTCCTTAGGTTAGGCTTGACTCTTCGGACAAGCCTGGCCTCGGCACGGGTGGAAACTTTCAAAGGCTGTCCAGGCCATGGAAGGCTAACAGTAGTTCCATAAGCCTTCCACTTCCGGATGATGCTCCCAACAGTGGAGACAGGTAGGCCCAACTCCTTGGAAAGGGTTTTGTACCCCTTGCCAACCTTGTGACCCTCCACGATCTTGTCTCTGATGGCCTTGGAATGCTCCTTTGTCTTTCCCATGTTGACCAAGTATGAGTGCTGTTCACAAGTTTGGGGAGGGTCTTAATTAGTCAGAAAAGGCTGGAAAAAGAGGTAATTAATCCAAACATGTGAAGCTCATTGTTCTTTGTGCCTGAAATACTTCTTAATACTTTAGGGGAACCAAAAAGAATTCTGGTGGTTTGAGGGGTTGAATAATAAATGACCCTCAGAATAAAGTTTTCAGAATTTAAAAAAAAAAAAAAAAGAAATAACATTCTTTTTTGCTGCATTTCACACTTCCAGGCTGATCTACAGTCCAAATGTCACAATGCCAAGTTAATTCCGAATGTGTAAACCTGCTAAATCTGCAGGGGGTTGAATACTACTTGTAGGCACATGTGTATATATATATAAATAAATATATATTTAGTCCCCTTAGGGGAATTGAATCTGCAATCGGGTTATTGCTTAGACAATATACTCCAATGCAACACTATGAATTAATTCCCTCTTTGTTCCAATAACATCTACTCTTTTGGCCAATTGAAGTCTGGTTGTCTACTCTAAGCGTTATATTTCTATTTTACATGATTGCATTGTCTATAGATCTGTTGGAGAAAGACTATGGCGCCAGCTATTTCCAACAGTCCCATGGAGAATGAATACAGCAGAAGTAGAGTGTGTTCTGGACAGTGCCATTCTCTACAGTTGCGGCGCCTCTATGTGCCAGTGTTCTAGAACCCCCGTGTCATCGTTCATTGTCTTGCAAGTTTTATTTTCAAGGTCGCCTAAAAAGAAAACCGCTAATTGCATCCATGTTCTATGGATTCTGGAACCGCGCTTGTGTTCCGGACCGGCAGCTCAGGCGTCTGGGTCCAGTCTAATGACATTTATCCAATACTTGCTCATTGGAAGGCAAATCCCCACATTAGGTAAAACTTAAAAATCCAACTTGTCGCTTTTCAAGTTCCAAGAAATGTTAAGTTTGACTTTGTTCCTTCTCAGAAATCACTGAGAAAAACAAGCCTGGCTGTAAGTGGTACATTTGATCGGTGATTCGGTCGCGGTGCAGTAACAGCCGGCACCTCCGCGCCCGGTGCTCACATCCTGCTGCTTATGGGATTGTTCCAGGCAGGAGCCATTGATTCCTCCTCCTCCGCGGCTGCTTCTTAGAATGTCAGGAGTTCAATATCCATTACTTGGAGACTTCAGAAACCTCCTTCCCTAAACTCCTCTTGGAAGCTCAAACCAAGCAGAAAACTCATGAGGCCAAAATTATTTTTAACTCTTTCATGATGTAATAATCTTTCACACTTTTGTTTTGTTTTGCCGTTGTTTCTGGCATTTTATTTTTATGCCCTTTATTCAATTGACCCGTCAAATGAATTGTACAGATCAGTAGGATCAAGAAATTTGCAAATAGTTTTTTTTTTCTTAAACTGCTTCAATTTTGGTTGGTGTCGCCATTTTCTAAGACCAATAACTTCCATATTTGATCCATGTTATGGCTTGTTCTGATGTGTGGCGGGCATTAATTTTTGGGTATATACCACAATTGGATAGCTTTGTTTATTGCATTTCTATATTATTCCCTTAAAGGGAATCTGTCAGGTGATTTTGTAGTACAATACTAATGTTATTTTTTTTTTAAAAAGGCTTAAGGAGACCTTTCAGGATCAGTAAGTTTTATTGTTCTACCTTATCCTGTTATCTTGTTGTAAGCTCCAGAGAATTCAGTGACATAGTAGCTAGTCAAGCATATGTAAATACAAACTGCATATTCAGTTCTCCCCCCTCTGCTGTATCTTGCTGTTAGCTCCATAGATTGCACACTAGTCAAGTATATGTAAATGCAATTTGCAGCATATTCACTGCTCCCCCCAGCCACCTCCCAGTGCATTCACTATCACTGCTGAGAGGTGGGAGGGAGTATGAGCGAGTGCAGCAGTGCAAATTCAGTTGTCTGATGCCAGCACTGAGAGGGGGTTGCAGTGAATATGCAGTTTGTATTTACATATACTTGACTAGCTACTATATCACACTGAATTCTATGGAGCTTACAACAGGATAACAGGATAAGATAGAGCAATAAAACTTACCGATTCTGAAAGGTCTCCTTAAGCCATATTTAAATATAACATTAGTATTGCACTAGAAAATCACCTGACAGATGCTTTTTAATACCGCATATATAATGGAAGACATACGGTACTTTCTTTTTTTTTCATCGTCACATTTCAGAAGCCACAACTTTTTATTTTGCTTTTTTTTCATAGATGGTATTTTGAGGTAAATATAAATAATTGATTTATTTTTACATTTTTTTTCTTTTGTGGGGAGATGTGCCACTCCCTCAACATTTTGTTATTGTTTTACGGGTCTTTATGATTACAGTGGAACCTAATCTGTAATTTTTTTGACTGTGAGTTTGTAAAAAGAATAAAATAAATAAAATATTTTATCTTTTTGGTGCAGAGGCTTGAATTCTTATGTGTTTGAACCGGCAGTCATTTTATTTCTTCCATAATACTTTAATACTTAAAAAAAAATTATATATATATATATATATATATATACAGTTAGGTCCAGAAATATTTGGACAGTGACACAAGTTTTGTTATTTTAGCTGTTTACAAAAACATGTTCAGAAATACAATTATATATATAATATGGGCTGAAAGTGCACACTCCCAGCTGCAATATGAGAGTTTTCACATCCAAATCGGAGAAAGGGTTTAGGAATCATAGCTCTGTAATGCATAGCCTCCTCTTTTTAAAGGGACCAAAAGTAATTGGACAACAGACTCTAAGGGCTGCAATTAACTCTGAAGGCGTCTCCCTCGTTAACCTGTAATCAATGAAGTAGTTAAAAGGTCTGGGGTTGATTACAGGTGTGTGGTTTTGCATTTGGAAGCTGTTGCTGTGACCAGACAACATGCGGTCTAAGGAACTCTCAATTGAGGTGAAGCAGAACATCCTGAGGCTGAAAAAAAAGAAAAAATCCATCAGAGAGATAGCAGACATGCTTGGAGTAGCAAAATCAACAGTCGGGTACATTCTAAGAAAAAAGGAATTGACTGGTGAGCTTGGGAACTCAAAAAGGCCTGGGCGTCCACGGATGACAACAGTGTTGGATGATCGCCACATACTTTCTTTGGTGAAGAAGAACCCGTTCACAACATCAACTGAAGTCCAGAACACTCTCAGTGAAGTAGGTGTATCTGTCTCTAAGTCAGCAGTAAAGAGAAGACTCCATGAAAGTAAATACAAAGGGTTCCCATCTAGATGCAAACCATTCATCAATTCCAAAAATAGACAGGCCAGAGTTACATTTGCTGAAAAACACCTCATGAAGCCAGCTCAGTTCTGGAAAAGTATTCTATGGACAGAGGAGACAAAGATCAACCTGTACCAGAATGATGGGAAGAAAAAAGTTTGGAGAAGAAAGGGAACGGCACATGATCCAAGGCACACCACATCCTCTGTAAAACATGGTGGATGCAACGTGATGGCATGGGCATGCATGGCTTCAATGGCACTGGGTCACTTGTGTTTATCGATGACATAACAGCAGACAAGAGTAGCCGGATGAATTCTGAAGTGTACCGGGATATACTTTCAGCCCAGATTCAGCCAAATGCCGCAAAGTTGATCGGACGGCGCTTCATAGTACAGATGGACAATGACCCCAAGCATACAGCCAAAGCTACCCAGGAGTTCATGAGTGCAAAAAAGTGGAACATTCTGCAATGGCCAAGTCAATCACCAGATCTTAACCCAATTGAGCATGCATTTCACTTGCTCAAATCCAGACTTAAGACGGAAAGACCCACAAACAAGCAAGACCTGAAGGCTGCGGCTGTAAAGGCCTGGCAAAGCATTAAGAAGGAGGAAACCCAGCGTTTGGTGATGTCCATGGGTTCCAGACTTAAGGCAGTGATTGCCTCCAAAGGATTTGCAACAAAATATTGAAAATAAAAATATTTTTTTGGGGTTTGGTTTATTTGTCCAATTACTTTTGACCTCCTAAAATGTGGAGTGTTTGTAAAGAAATGTGACAATTCCTACAATTTCTATCAGATATTTTTGTTCAAACCTTCAAATTAAACGTTACAATCTGCACTTGAATTCTGTTGTAGAGGTTTCATTTCAAATCCAATGTGGTGGCATGCAGAGCCCAACTCGCCAAAATTGTGTCACTGTTCAAATATTTCTGGACCTAACTGTATATATATATATACACACACACATACAGTGTGGAGATACAGTGTTACACACACACATACAGTGTGGAGATACAGTGTGTGTGTGTGTGTGTGTATATATATATATATATATATATATATATATATATATATATATATATATATATATATATATAATGTGTGTGTACCACACCTGCCCCCCGAGGAAGCACTCTAGCGAAACGCTTCGGGGCCTCCCCCTCTTTCTCACCGGACCGTTGATACGGCGACTGCACTAGCCTCTAATATGGGTAAGCACTTTTTTTAACTTGTACACAGGGAATGGATTCTTTCCTTGATATACCTTGTAGGATTCTACTTTTGTATTAACCCTTTGTACTGTGCATTAATACTGCTTAGACACTTTATGATATATGTGCTGTTGAGGTCCCTGGATGGGATATCTCTGATTCTCTGTATTCCAACCACTGCCATATTTTTATAATTTATTCTTATGACAGTGCCCCTATTTGTATGATTACTGTTTACAATAAATATTTATACATATTATTGGGTGCACCACTTATTTCTTCATTATTATGCATGGCCATAAGAAACTCGGTCCTTTCTATTTTTATACATATATATATATATATATATATTTTACAGACCAAAAGTTTGGACACACCTCCTCATTCAAAGAGTTTACTTTATTTTCATGACTCTGGAAATTGTAGATTCACATTGAGGGCATCAAAACTATGAATTATCACATGTGGAATGAAATACTTAAAGTGTGAAACAACTGAAAATATGTCTTATATTCTAGGTTCTTCACAGTAGCCACCTTTTGCTTTGATTACTGCTTTGCACACTCTTGGCATTCTCTTGATGAGCTTCAAAAGGTAGTCACCAGAAATGGTTTTCCAACAGTCTTGGAAGAGTTCCCAGAGATGCTTAGCACTTGTTGGCCCTTTTTCCTTCACTCTGTGGTCCAGCTCACCCCAAACCATCTCGATTGGGTTCAGGTCTGGGGACTGTGGAGACCAGGTCATCTGGCGTAGCACCCCATCACTCTCCTTCTTAGTCAAATAGCCCTTACACAGCCTGGAGGTGTGTTTGGGGTCATTGTCCTGTTGAAAAATAATTGATGGTCCAACTAAACGCAAACCGGATGGATTAGCACGCCGCTGCAAGATGCTGTGGTAGCCATGCTGGTTCTGTATGCCTTCAATTGTGAATAAATCCCCAACAGTGTCACCAGCAAAGCCCCCCCACACCATCACACCTCCTCCACCATGCTTCACGGTGGGAACCAGCCATGTAGAGTCCATCCGTTCACCTTTTCTACAAAGACACGGTGGTTGGATCCAAAGATCTCAAATTTGCACTCATCAGACCAAGGCACAGATTTCCACTGGTCTAATGTCCATTCCTTGTGTTCTTTAGCCCAAACAAGTCTCTTCTGCTTGTTGCCTGTCCTTAGCAGTGGTTTCCTAGCAGCTATTTTACCATGAAGGCTGATGCACAGAGTCTCCTCTCAACAGTTGTTCTAGAGATGAGAAGGTGTGTCCAAACTTTTGGTCTGTACTATATACACACACACACATTTTATATATATATATATATATATATATATATATATATATACACACACACACTGTATGTGTATATATATATATATTATTTTTTTATTTTCATAATCATAAATGTTAAAAAGAAAAATAAAATTCTATGCATTTTCAAGATTTTGTTTTAATTTTTTATATTTTCTTTGCAGAAGTGGCCAGTAAGCCAAGCAATTTATCAGAGGTGGCTGGTGTCGTGCAGCTCCCTGGTTCCGACACCTTCAATATCCCCCATTTACCCCTTCGCTTCAGGACAAATCCAGTGTGTTTTACCATTATGCAGTCGGCTCCCCCTAGTGGCGACTGCGGGCAGCCAGAATGTTATCATTCATCTCTACAGCTGGGGATTTGGAGCTTTGTATCAGCTTTATAATTTAATCATCATGGCTTTTTGACCCATTTAGAAAAGCAACAGGGTTTCGGGGCAGAATTTTCCTTTTAGACCAGTTAATAGAAAGAATTGCATGAAGACAATGGAAATGTTTTCAGAAGCGACAGAAATATCTCCGGTCGTATTTTCTTCCAGTCCTCCAGATTGATGAAACGTCTCTGCACTTATTAAAGGGTTAAAGAAGGAAAAGCTTTTTTCTTCTGCTTTCTAATGAAAAAGCCGCACACTTCAGAAGGACTTGCTTAATAATGCAGGCGCTGGGGGTGAGGAGGACGAGGAACATATGCCGGTAATTGTAATAAGAAATTGTTTAATCTTTCATGATCAATACTTAGGCTTTCCCTGTGGTGTTAAAAGGAGAACGCAGCGTAGGAAGATGTAGCAGAGCTGATTGTGTAACATCGTCCTCATGTGAGATATTCCATACTGACATCATATATACATTACGCCTCCTATTCTGTATCATTAGAGAAGAGTCTGCACTGAGCAAAGCAAATGCCGGTAGATAGTAACCAGCCACAGGAAGGATAAATGTACATGAGAGGACAGATTCACTGTGATCATAAGTATTAATGTATTCGTCTCTATTAATTATACAACCCTGAACCATCTAACCTGCACTATGCTTCAGAGCTGCACTCACTGTTCTGCTGGTGCAGTCACCGTGTACATACATTACATTACTGATCCTGAGTTACATCCTGTATTATCCTCCAGAGCTGCACTCACTATTCTGCTGGTGCAGTCACCGTGTACATACATTACTTATCCTGAGTATTATACTCCACAGCTGCACTCACTGTTCTACTGGTGCAGTCACCGTGTACATACATTACATTACTGATCCTGAGTTACCTCTGTATTATACTCCAGAGCTGCACTCACTATTCTGCTGGTGCAGTCACTGTGTACATACATTACTTTAGTGATCCTGAGTATTATAGTCCAGAGCTGCACTCACTATTCTGCTGGTGCAGTCACTGTGTACATACATTATTGATCCTGAGTATTATACTCCAGAGCTGCACTCCCTATTCTGCTGGTGCAGTCACTGTGTGACAGCGCTGGTGTTCTCTGTCTTTCTGTGCGATAGCTGCTGCCTCTTATCCGCTGGACATTTCCACCTTTAATTCCTGGCCTGTGACCCGGCACAAACTGTTTCTTCTTCGTTGTGTCACCGTTTGACATTTTCCAATTGGAGAATCTGATATTCTGCATTTAAACAATTGGTTTCATGTCAGTGGAAATTTGAAAGGCCGACAAATGAATAGGTCGCAGCGCGGCCGCGTCCTCCGCCTCGTGCATATCAATGATGCTCCTGCGATGGGACGTGATAAAAAAAGCTCCGGATACTTTATTACCAAGAAATATAACGCTTAATCAGGAATGATAGATGTATGATCCGACCGCTGGGACCCCACTAATCCCAGTAACAATGGGCCAAACGTTCCACGTGTGAATGAAGCTGCACTGAGCATGTGCAGCCACTGCTCCATTTACTTAGTAGTTGCACATGCTCAGTGCAGTTTCATACTTCATATAGTTTATTCCCATGTATCAGTGTTAGTAATCTGTGCACTAAGCACCACACCTTACTTTTCTCTCCCGGCTGATATTGATTTCCTACACTGATGCATTGCATTCTATTACCATGATCGGAGAGAAGGAATCTGCACCCCAGGCAGATCTGCAGCTCGTTTTCTGGGCAGCACTGTGCATGAGAAACGTCTCAGCGAGTCTGCATTGTCAAAATTTGCAAATCCACAAATCATTGAAATTTTGCCAAATGTGTTTCACAATTCTGCAATTTTATCATGTAGTCTGGAAAATCAGCTGCACATACATATTGTGTGAATATACCCTTAAAATTCAAAATAAACAGGTGGCAATTGGAGACACTGTGACAAACCCTCAGCAGTGCATGGTCAGGACAGGCTTTCTGTCTGTAGATGCAAATATGCATTTTACAAGGCCACAAAGGGGAGTCCAGTGCATACATCTCCCAATAATCAACCATGTCTGCAGAGAGCTCCCCCTAGTGGTGGCTGCAGGCAAACAAAACGTTATCACTAATCACAGCTCTGCTTTCAATTATTTTTTTTATATAGGAAATAAGAGCTGAGCTCTGATTGGTTGCTTTTGAGGAACAAGAGCAGATTTTCCTAGAGGCAGTTTTGATAAATGGGGCTCCCTTAGATCTCGGCTGTCACACATTTTACATGTAAATACAGATCATACATATTAATACCGGGATACAGAAATGATTCGGAAACCAGAATAAATGAATGAAAATTTCCTCCTGAAGCGAAGCAGATGCTTTATAGAGATGTGTTATGTAATGGACTGGAGACGGCAGTGAATATGGCGGCGCTGTGTAATGCAGCGCATCATGATTGTGGCCATGGAAAATGTGCACTGCAAAGCCGGTGCACAAGAAAAACCGATGCACAAGAAAAACCGATGCACAAGAAAAACCGATGCACAAGAAAAACCGATGCACAAGAAAAACCGATGCACAAGAAAAACCGATGCACAAGAAAAACCGATGCACAAGAAAAACCGATGCACAAGAAAACCGGTGCACAAGAAAACCGGTGCACAAGAAAACCGGTGCACAAGAAAACCGATGCACAAGAAAACCGGTGCACAAGAAAACCGGTGCACAAGAAAACCGGTGCACAAGAAAACCGGTGCACAAGAAAACCGATGCACAAGAAAACCGATGCACAAGAAAACCGGTGCACAAGAAAACCGGTGCACGAAAAAAAACTGTGCACAAGAAAACCGATGCACAAGAAAACTGGAGCAAAAGAAAACCAATGCACAAGATGCTTTGCTTTTTCTGTTGCATGCACGTAGTCACCTTGTTCCTCACCGGCTTTCACTATGATGAGTTAGGTTTGCTGTCTTGGATCTGATTGGCTCTCGTTGGTTATAAATATATTAGGTTTTTTTTCAGATATCCCATAAACAAGTTCCTCTAAGCCCCAAACGCGTTGGACATTTTACACATTATTGGCAATATGGTGTTTTTCTGAGGATATGAAGAAAGCTACACGTGCTGCATTATTTGGTCTTGTTTTCCAAGGACACGTTTAGGTTAACCTGGACCCCCCCTCTTTGTGCCTCTATGCCCCCCATTACTCCAAAATGGGTGTATCTCACATTATCTTTTGGGAGAAAAGGAGTAATCTAATGTTGCACGCCACAGTCTGCAGGTGGCCTGGAATTGTGCTACCAGAATACCAGAGAAAGCTCCCAGTGCTGTCAACTTGGGTCCAATCTTACCATAGGCCATTGGTATTAGTGGTGTCTTCTACTGCGGCACAGCAGCTTTTCTGGATACAACAGTCATGAAGCTCCTGTGTTTTTAGTCTTCCAGCAGAAGACAACCATATTTTAAAGACCACCAACCACCGCAGAAGTCTTTCAGAGGTGGCTGGCTTCCTAGGCAAGGAGCGTAAGCTCAGTGCTCCAGAGGCAAAACTGCACACAGGTCAGGACAGAGATGCCAACATGACTCAGATCTGGAGTATCAATCTTCAGGAGCGCAGTCTTCCCGCCTCAGTCAAGCAAAAAAATCGGGAGACAGGGGAGCGCTGCGCTGCTGATCACCTAAATGTAAACCTGCATACACTGACAGCTACAGAGTTCTTGACATCGGTGGAGATCTTTCTTGCTGCTGTAACTCATTATTCTCCAGATTTCACATGTCGGCAGAGACATGGCACTCTCCACTGAACGCCGTATCATAGTGCCGTGTAGATGCATTATGGATCGGCACGAGAAGACGCTCCATGCTCAGCACTAGAAGACGCACCAAAGCTCGGCAGGAGAAGACGCACCATGGCTCAACACAAGACAATACTCCATGGCTCAGCACGAGAAGACGTACCATGGCTCGGCACGAGAAGATGCACCATGGCTCAGTACGAGAAGACGCACCAATGCTCGGCAAAAGATGACACACGATGGCTAAGACGCTCCTTGGCTCGGCACGAGAAGACTCACCATGGCTCAGCATGAGATGACGCACCGTGGCTCGGCATGAGATGACGCACCGTGGCTCGGCACGAGAAGACTCACCATGGCTCGGCACGAGAAGACGCACCATGGCTCGGCACGAGAAGACGCACCATGGCTCGGCACGAGAAGATACACCATGGCTCGGCACGAGAAGACGCACCATGGCTAGGCACAAGAAGATGCACCATGACTCGGCACGGGAAGACGCACCATGGCTCCGGTACGAAAGAAGGGAATTTTGTTTACTTACCGTAAATTCCTTTTCTTCTAGCTCCAATTGGGAGACCCAGACAATTGGGTGTATAGCTATTGCCTCCGGAGGCCACACAAAGTATTACACTTAAAAGTGTAAGGCCCCTCCCCTTCTGGCTATACACCCCCAGTGGGATCACTGGCTCACCAGTTTTAGTGCCAAAGCAAGAAGGAGGAAAGCCAATAACTGGTTTAAAGACCAATTCAATCCGAGGAAACATCGGAGAACTGAACCATACCACATGAACAACATGTGTACCCGAAAAAAACAGAAAAACCCCGAGAAAACAGGGCGGGTGCTGGGTCTCCCAATTGGAGCTAGAAGAAAAGGAATTTACGGTAAGTAAACAAAATTCCCTTCTTCTTTTTCGCTCCTAATTGGGAGACCCAGACAATTGGGACGTCCAAAAGCAGTCCCTGGGTGGGTAAAAGAATACCTCGTGATAGGGCCGTCAAACAGCCCTTTCCTACAGGTGGGCAATCGCCGCCTGAAGGACTTATCTACCTAGGCTGGCGTCTGCCGAAGCGTAGGTATGCACCTGAAAATGCTTGGTAAAAGTATGCAGACTCAATCAGGTAGGTGCCTGACACACCTGCTGAGCCGTAGCCTGGTGCCGTAATGCCCAGGATGCACCCACGGCTCTGGTAGAATGGGCCTTCAGCCTTGAGAGAACCAGAAGCCCAGTAGAACTGTAGGTTTCAAGAATTGGTTCCTCGATCCCCCGAGCCAGGGTGGATTCAGAAGCTTGCGACTGTTTACGCCGACCAGCGACAAGGACAAAGAGTGCATCCGGGTGGCGCAGGAGCGCCATGCGGGAAGTAGAACCTGAGTGCTCTCACCAGAACCAACAGATGCAAATCCTTCTGAAATTGATGGACTGGACGAGGACACAAAGAAGGTGAGGTGATATCCTGATTGATATGAAAGTGGGATACCACCTTAGGGAGAAATTCCGGAATCGGACGCAGAACTACCCTGTCCTGGTGAAGGACCAGGAAGGGAGATTTGTATGAGAGCGTTGCTAGCTCGGAAACTCTCCTAAGAGACGAGACCGTTACTAGAAGGCCACTTCCCGAGAAAAGCGGGAAGGGAGACCTCTTTCAAAGGCTCGAAAGGCGGCATCTGGAGAGCAATTAGAACCTTGTTCAGATCCCAGGGCTCTAACGGCCGCTTGTACGGAGTGCTGAGACGACAAACTCCCCGTAGGAACGTGCGTACCTGAGGAAGTCGTTTCTGAAAAAATACAGATAGCGCTGAGACTTGTCCCTAAAGGGAACTGAGCGACAACCCTTTTTCCAACCTAGATTGCAGGAAGGAAGGAAACATAGACGATGCAACCGGACAGGGAGAAACACCCTGCGCCGAGCACCGAGATAAGAATATCTTCCACGTCCTGTGGTCAATCTTGGCGGACGTTGGTATGCTAGCCTGTCTCATGGTGGCAACCACGTCCTGAGGTAATCCTGACGACACTAGGTTCCAGGACTCAATGCCACACCATCAGGTTGAGGGCCGTAGAATTCAAATGGAAGAATGGCCCTTGAGACAGCCAGTCTGATTGGTCTGGTAGTGCCCCCGGTTAGCCTACCGTGAGGCACCACAGAACCGGGAACCACAACATCCTCGGCCAATCTGTAGCGACGAGGATGGCGCGGCCGCAGTCGGTCCTGATCTAGCGCAGCACTCTGGGCAACAATGCCAGAGGTGGCACATAAGGTAGCTGGAACTGCGACCAATGCTGAACTAAGGCGTCTGCCGCCAGAGCTCGATGATTGTGAAACCGTGCCATGAAGCTGGCACATTGTTGTTGTGCCGTGACGCCATTAGATCGACGTCCGGCCTCTGTCAGCGGCGCCAGATCTCCTGAAACCCGTCCGGGTGAAGAGACCATACCCTTTCGGCCACACCCCGGCGACTTAGGAAGTCAGCTTCCTAGTTTTCCACGCCTGGGATGTGAACTGTGGATATGGTGGATGCCGTGTCTTCCACCCACATCAGAACCTGCCGGACTTCCTGGAAGGCTTGCCGGTTGCGCGTTCTTCCTTGGTGGTTGATGTATGCCACCGCTGTGGAGTTGTCCGACTGAAGTCGGATTTGCTTGCTTTCCAGCTGCTGTTGGAAGGTTTGTAGGGCAAGATACACTGCTCTGTGTTCAAGAACATTGATCTGAAGGGTGGACTCTTGCTGAGTCCACGTACCCTGAGCGCTGTGGTGGAGAAAAACTGCTCCCCACCCTGATAGACTCGCGTCTGTCGTAACTATCGCCCAGGATGGGGATAGGAAGGACCTTCTTTTTGACCATGAGGTGGGAAGAAGCCACCACCGTAGAGATTCCTTGGCCGCCTGAGAAAGAAAGACGACTCTGTTGAGGGAGGTCGACTCCCCGTCCCATTGGCGGAGAATGTCACATTGTAGTGGACGCAGATGAAACTGCGCGAAAAGAACTGCCTCCATTGCTACCATCTTACGTAGGAAGTGCATGAGGCGTCTCAATGTGTGCGACTGGTTCTTAAAGAAGAGATTGCAGCCCGTAGTGAATGCTGTTTGTCTAGCGGAAGCTTCACTATCGCTGAGAGAGTATGAAACTCCATGCCTAGATATGTTAGCGATAGGGTCGGGGTCGGATCTGACTTCAAAAAGTTGATGATCCACCCAAAACTCTAGAGAGTCTCCAGCGCAACGTTCGGGCAGTGTCGGCATGTTTCCTAAGAGAGTGCCTTGACAAGTAGATCGTCTAAATATGGGATCACAGAGTGACCCTGAGAGTGCAGGACTGTGACTACTGCTGCCCTGACCTTGGCGAAGACCAGTGGGACTGTCGCTAGCCGGAAGGTAGAGCTACGAACAGAAGGTGTTCGTCTCCTATAACGAAGCGTAGAAACGCTAGTGCTCTGGATCAATCGGCACGTGTGGATAAGCATCCTTGATGCCTAATGATGCTAGGAAATCTCCTTGGGACATTGAGGCGATGACATGGCGGAGGGATTCCATCCGGAACCGCCTGGTGTCCACGAGCTTGCTGAGTAGTTTTAGATCCAGAACGGGACGGAACGGCCCGTTCTTATCGGCACCGCAAATAATTTGGGGTAAAAACCGTGACCTTGTTCCTGAAGAGGAACGGGGGTCATCACTCTTTCTGCCTATAGAGTGCACCCTGTTTGCAGAAGAGCAGCGGCTCGGCCGGGAGGTGGAGAAGTTCTGAAGAATCGAGTTGGAGGACGAGAAGTGAGCTCTATCCTGTACCCGTGAGACAGAATGTCTCACACCCAACGGTCATTGACCTATGGCAGCTAAATATCGCCAAGGCGGGTGAGCCTGCTACCGACCGAGGATGCGGAGAGAGGAGGCCGCAAGTCATGAGGAAGCCGCCTTGGAAGCGGGTTTTCAGACTGTCTCTTTTTTGGGCGTGACTGAGCCCGCCAAGAATCTGAGCTCCTCTGATCCTTTTGAGTCCACATTGGACGAGGAAAAATGGGACCTGCCCGAGCCTCGAAAAGACCGAAACCACGACTGCCTCCTGCTCTGTTGGGGTTTGTTGTGTCCGGGCTGAGGAAAGGATGAATCCTTACCCCTGGACTGTTTAATGGTTACATCCAAACGCTCACCAAACAGTCGGTCAGCAGAAAAAGGCAACTGGTTAAGCACCCTTTTTTGGAAGCAGAATCTGCCTTCCATTCACTTAACGAGCAGACCAGGCTCTGCTTAAAAACACGGAGCAGCGGAGGCTACTGCCGTACGGTTCGCAGAGTCTAGGGCAACCTGAATCGCGTAAGAAACAAATGCAGACATTTGAGAGGTTAAGGATGCCACCTGCGGCACAGATGTACGTGTAACCGTGTCAATCTGTGTAAGACAAGCTGAAATAGCTTGGAGTGCCCCAAGGGTGAGAATGCTGGAGCCAACGGTGCGCCGACAGCCTCATAGATGGCTTTCGACCAGAGATCCATCTGTCTGTCAGTGGCATCTTTAAGTGCAGCTCCATCTCCCACTGCAACTATGGATCTAGCTACAAGCCTGGAGATTGGAGGATGCCGCTCGGGACATTGGGTCCAGTCCTTGACCAAGTCAGGGGACAGGGATAACGTGTATCCTAAGCCGTTTGGAGAAGCGCATATCTGGATAAGCGTGGTGTTCCTGGACTGCCTCTCTGAAGGCAGAGTGGTCCAGAAAAATACGTGAAGCTGACTCCTCCACTGGAGGAGCTGTGAGAAATAACCCACATTCTATAGATGGACGCTATAAGATTATTTACTATGGCGTCACAATCAGGTGTATCCAGATTGAGAGCGGTCTCAGGATCAGAATCCTGAGCCGCTACTTCCGCCTCATTACACAGAGAGTCCTTCTGCTAGGACCCTGATGAAACCGAGGGCCGCTCATAGTGAGCCCGCTTAGGCTGTCTGGGACTGACGTCTGTGCAGAGCCGTGACTCTGGGATGCGTGTGACATTCCCGGAGCTGTTAGTTGTTCACACTGAGGGGGGCCATGGATCAATGATTCAACAGTGCCCATGTTGTGAGAGACATGTCCGGACTGCTAGGCTTCTAGTATCATAGCCATAGTCTCAGAAAATCTGTCAGTAAATACTGCAGACACCGTCCTCATCCTCTGGCCATTAGCAGAGACTCCGGCTGAGTTAGACATAATGGGGGTCTATGTAACCTGCCGGCCGTATAGCCGTACATGCTGTACCGGCTGCATAGAAAAACATGTGGTTCTGCACCTTTGTTTTACACAGAGAATATGCTGATAACTCCTCCGCACAATCCAGGAGGGTATATACAACGTGCGACCAAACAGTGCAATGTATATAGTAGAAGCATATCTATAAGTGCACTTCTGCACTAGTGGGGTTAGCACCACAGGTGCTGCTTAACGCCTGTTGCAGCGATTGTGTGACTATCAGAATGTCAGGGTCTTCCACACTTGTCTCTGTATCGTACAGAAACTGACACTAATGGCTGCCGGCGTCCTGTGTAAAGAAGGAAGCCGTGGGCGTGCCTGAGAAAGTGCGGGAATCCGGTTTCACAGTGCACACAGTGAGAGGGGTGGAGTATGCAAAACATACTCCAGCTCTCAGCGCTGCTGTGCTATGCAGCGTCACGCCCCTACCCTGACTGTCAGGCCTGTGGGCGGTAACGAAGGGAGACTAGGCCCAGAAGCCGGGGACTCGAGTTAATAAGCGTGGCCGGCATATCAGTGCTGGCCGGCGCGGAAGTCCCCGGCGCACCACAAATCCCAGCGACGCCTTAAATAAAAATGGCAGCGGCGGTTAGCGCAGTAGTCACCCAATACACTAACACACCCAGCAACGCTGTGGTGTGCGATGGCACTAGTGCGGACAGCGCCGCTGTCCCTGGCGCACTAACACACCCAGCAGTGCTGCCGTGTGTCTGCGCGGTCCCCACAGGGACACAGAGTACCTCCATGTAGCAGGGCCATGTCCCTGAAGATACTCCGCTCCATGTCCAGCAGATACCAGGGGCTGTGGATGGAGCACGGTCTCAGTGCCTGGAGACCGATAGAATCCCACTTCACCCAGAGCCCTGTAAAAAGGGATGGGGAAGGAAGCAGCATGTGGGCTCCAGCCTCCGTACCCGCAATGGGTACCTCAACCTTAACAAACACCTCCGACATGAAGTGGGGTGAGAAGGGAGCATGCTGGGAGCCCTGTATGGGCCCTCTTTTCTTCCATCCGACATAGTCAGCAGCTGCTGCTGACTAAACAGTGGAGCTATGCGTGGATGTGTTGCCTCCTTCGCACAAAGCACAAAACTGGTGAGCCAGTGATCCCACTGGGGGTGTATAGCCAGAAGGGGAGGGGCCTTACACTTTTAAGTGTAATACTTTGTGTGGCCTCCGGAGGCAATAGCTATACACCCAATTGTCTGGGTCTCCCAATTAGGAGCGAAAAAGAAAGACGCTCCATGGCTCGGTACGAGAAGACGCCCTTTGGTTCGGCATGACAAGACGTATCACGGCTCGGCACAAGAAGACGCCCCTTGGTTTGGCACAAGAAGTCGCCCCATGGCTCGGCATGAGAAGACGCCCCTTGGTTTGGCACAAGAAGTCGCCCCATGGCTCGGCATGAGAAGACGCCCCTTGGTTTGGCACGAGAAGTCGCCCCATGGCTCGGCACGAGAAGACGCCCCTTGGTTCGGCACGAGAAGTCGCCCCGTGGCTCTGCACGAGAAGTCGCCCCGTGGATCGGCACGAGCAGACGCCCCGTGGATCGGCACGAGCAGACGCCCCGTGGCTCGGCACGAGCAGACGCCCCGTGGCTCGGCACGAGCAGACGCCCCGTGGCTCGGCACGAGCAGACGCCCCGTGGCTCGGCACGAGCAGACGCCCCGTGGCTCGGCACGAGAAGACGCCCCCGTGGCTCGGCACGAGCAGACGCCCCCGTGGCTCGGCACAAGAAGACGCACCAGTCCTGTATTGCATTCATTTATTGCACTTATAGCTTCCCTTCCACACACCAAGAAGCAGAGAACAAATCCAAATAACCTAAAATGATAAAATAACATCTCCATAGAAAAGAAACCCCAATTTACAGCAATTCAAGTCTTGAGTCTGAATAGATCATCTGGGAGCAGCGCATTATGTACAGTAAATACTTCTTCTTGTAGCAAATATATCTTATATACTTATTTTACAGGACAACCAAAATATACATTCTAGGCTCCACACAGCAGTGACAGGTCTGTAGATATGTACACAAGTGGCCAGTGCAGATTCAGCAGCAATATAATAGGGGGGAGCACAGGAGAGTACGGGGTAACCCCTGTCAGGCCCACCTTACCCTGTACAGAGCAGTCCGTAGTGTGTGCGGCTCCGCAGTGTCCTCCTGTGCGGGAAGTTTCCTATAGAACACTGCGGGCAAAACGGAGACGCCGTGTCCTGCCGAGCGCATGCCCCGCAGTGGTGCATAGATCACAGTGAGCTCACTCTAGTCGGAGTGTTACTTTAAAGGGTTATTCCCATCTATATCCATCCCATTTATGGCCAAAATGAGAAAAACTGCTTCTAAGTCCCGGCCACCAGAGGAGAGGGGCTGCGATAAAGGACTTTTTACATGACTCCCATTCACTTCTATGTGATTTTTGCAAACAGCGCAGCCGAGCTCCGCTCCTTTAGAAGCCCCCTCCACTGGTGACCGGGACCTAAAAGCCGTTTTTCCATCTCGCCATAAAACGTAGAGCGGAGCATAACCTTGAAGCAGATTGTCCACTTTTGGAGACAAAAAAAAAAAAGTGCAATTGGGTTTCATCAAAAAGTTTGCACCATTTGCCTTTTATAACCTCTGAGCTGCACTCTGTATTGCTGGCTGCAGAATGAGTAAACTGAGAGTCAGTCAGTAAGCTCACTCACTCACTGACTGATTCTCCGCTAGCTCACTCACCCACTGACTGATTCTCCGCTAGCTCACTCACTAACTGACCCTCCGCTAGCTCACTCACTGACTGATTCTCCGCTAGCTCACTCACTCACTGACTGATCCTCCGCTAGCTCACTCACTCACTTACTGATCCTCCGCTAGCTCACTCACTCACTGACTGATCCTCCGCTAGCTCACTCACTCACTGACTGATTCTCCGCTAGCTCACTCACTCACTGACTGATTCTCCGCTAGCTCACTCACTCACTGACTGATTCTCCGCTAGCTCACTCACTGACTGATCCTCCGCTAGCTCACTCACTCACTGACTGATTCTCCGCTAGCTCACTCACCCACTGACTGATTCTCCGCTAGCTCACTCACTGACTGACCCTCCGCTAGCTCACTCACTGACTGATTCTCCGCTAGCTCACTCACTCACTGACTGATCCTCCGCTAGCTCACTCACTCACTTACTGATCCTCCGCTAGCTCACTCACTCACTGACTGATCCTCCGCTAGCTCACTCACTCACTGACTGATTCTCCGCTAGCTCACTCACTCACTGACTGATTCTCCGCTAGCTCACTCACTGACTGATCCTCCGCTAGCTCACTCACTCACTGACTGATTCTCCGCTAGCTCACTCACTGACTGATTCTCCGCTAGCTCACTCACTCACTGATTCTCCGCTAGCTCACTCACTGACTGATTCTCCGCTAGCTCACTCACTCACTGACTGATTCTCCGCTAGCTCACTCACTCACTGACTGATTCTCCGCTAGCTCACTCACTCACTGATCCTCCGCTAGCTCACTCACTCACTGACTGATTCTCCGCTAGCTCACTCACTCACTGACTGATTCTCCGCTAGCTCACTCACTCACTGACTGATTCTCCGCTAGCTCACTCACTCACTGACTGATCCTCCGCTAGCTCACTCACTCACTGACTGATCCTCCGCTAGCTCACTCACTCACTGACTGATTCTCCGCTAGCTCACTCACTCATTGACTGATTCTCCGCTAGCTCACTCACTCACTGACTGATTCTCCGCTAGCTCACTCACTCACTGACTGATCCTCCGCTAGCTCACTCACTGACTGATTCTCCGCTAGCTCACTCACTCACTGACTGATTCTCCGCTAGCTCACTCACTGACTGATTCTCCGCTAGCTCACTCACTCACTGACTGATCCTCCGCTAGCTCACTCACTGACTGATTCTCCGCTAACTCACTAACTCACTGACTGATTCTCCGCTAGCTCACTCACTCACTGACTGATTCTCCGCTAGCTCACTCACTCACTGACTGATTCTCCGCTAGCTCACTCACTCACTGACTGATTCTCCGCTAGCTCACTCACTCACTGACTGATTCTCCGCTAGCTCACTCACTGACTGATTCTCCGCTAGCTCACTCACTGACTGATTCTCCGCTAGCTCACTCACTCACTGACTGATTCTCCGCTAGCTCACTCACTCACTGACTGATTCTCCGCTAGCTCACTAACTCACTGACTGATTCTCCGCTAGCTCACTCACTCACTGACTGATTCTCCGCTAGCTCACTCACTCACTGACTGATTCTCCGCTAGCTCATTCTGCAGCCAGCCATACGCAGCGCAGCTCAGAGGTTATAAAAGGCAAATGGAGCAAAGTTTTTAGTGAAACCCAGTTGCAAAAATGATTTTTAGTTCAAAATACAAGTGAATAAAATTGTCAGCAAAGGTGGACGATCCGCAATCAAGGTAATTGTATAAAATTATTAAATAAAAAGGGGTATTATTTTTTTTAAAGGGGTTAGCCACTAATTTAACATTGGTGGCCTGTCCTTAGGATAGGTCATCAATGTCTGATCGGCCGGGGTCCGACACCCGGCACCACCATAGATCAGCTGTTCTCGGTCCCGGTGGCAGCAGGAAGAGTGAAATCCTCAGTTTTGGCGCTGCTCTGTCCTCTGATAGCGGTCGTGACCGGGTACTGCACATCTGCGTCTCATAAATCAATAGGAGGCGGATGTGCAGTACCCGGCTGCGGACACTATCAGCTCCAGAACTGAGCCTACTGCCTCCAGGACCGGGAACAGCTGGTCGGCGGTGGTGCGCGGTGTCGGACCACGGCCGATCAGACATTGATGACCTATCCTAAGGGCAGGCCATCAATATTAGAGTAATGGACAATCCCTTTAATCTTTATACATAGAACCGCTCTGAGCGACATTGCATGTGGTATTTCAGCTAAGCCCAATTCAAGTGGGATGCAATACCAGACACAGCCATTTAACAAGAGAGGCGCTATTTCTGGGATAAAAAAAAGGAAGCAGATCTCATACAGCCCCCATGAACCGTTACATATGAAGCAGTCAGGCCGTAATAAGGAGTCCTCGATCTCAGTCCAACTCATCGTAGGGTCAGATTATTATTTTTAGTGTAATATAATCTATGGGTTACTCCCGGTGGAGAGGATGCTGGGACCGCTCCTGTGTAGTCCCATATTTTGCTCTCAGCTTTCCCAGTGTTACATATCAGTAGTAAGTGACGGTAAATCGCGCACAAGTCTATGTGTACAGGAGGCATCGGATAAACGTCATCCCCGGTGGACTGGTCCGGGCACCGGTACTTCTATGGCTTGCACGGTTCGTTTGGACCTCGCTTTATGACTGCTGCACAAAAATCGTACAGATCTACTTTTCTCCACCGTCCATTTGTTTTTCGCCACCCTCAGGTTCCAGCCATTTTCAGGAGAGGATATGCAAACATGGCGGCTCTCCTCGTGATGTCGACCTCCTGTTTTTTTTTTTTTTGTTTAATGCCCCATGGGGAAAAAAAAAACTCAAACAAGGGTTAACCGAAAAGTCCATTTCTCTGCGTCGCTTCCTGTGCTATAGCGCCCCCGTCAGGCACATGACGACAAGGACGTGGAGGCCTATAAGGTAAGTGAGGAACACGTAGCGGGACTTGGATCTGGAGGTCAGCAGCTTGGAGCAGTAAAGGCTGCGGCCGCGGAGCCATCGCCGGACGGACACATTACAGCTCTTCATCTGCGGGAAAAGAGAGAGAAAGCGATTGTTTACAGCTGGTGCGTCAGACGATGCCCGCCAGGATGAATGCACGATCGGACGGTGCCATGTACACATCCGGGCCACCACCAGCACCAGAGGCTGGACGTCACGGGAAATCTGAGAACAGCTGCAGTATAAAGCACAGGGGCAAGTCATCTACAGGGACTAAAAAGTATCTAAAAATCTATTAGAAAAAATAAAAACATGGCCCAGACATAAAAATTAATTTACCTATGCATTAAACGTCAAAAAAACTATTGAATAGTCAAAATGGCCTGAAAAAGTAATACCAAGCAATCAAAAAGGTCACATATACCCCAAAACGATACAAATGAAACCTATAACCCAGCACAGACAGCACCGGCCGCCCAGGCACAGAGCAGACCCCGGCCGCCCCAGCACAGAGCAGCACCGGCCGCCCCAGCACAGAGCAGACCCCGGCCGCCCCAGCACAGAGCAGACCCCGGCCGCCCCAGCACAGAGCAGACCCCGGCCGCCCCAGCACAGAGCAGACCCCGGCCGCCCCAGCACAGAGCAGACCCCGGCCGCCCCAGCACAGAGCAGACCCCGGCCGCCCCAGCACAGAGCAGACCCCGGCCGCCCCAGCACAGAGCAGACCCCGGCCGCCCCAGCACAGAGCAGACCCCGGCCGCCCCAGCACAGAGCAGACCCCGGCCGCCCCAGCACAGAGCAGACCCCGGCCGCCCCAGCACAGAGCAGACCCCGGCCGCCCCAGCACAGAGCAGACACCGGCCGCCCCAGCACAGAGCAGACACCGGCCGCCCCAGCACAGAGCAGACCCCGGCCGCCCCAGCACAGAGCAGACCCCGGCCGCCCCAGCACAGAGCAGACACCGGCCGCCCCAGCACAGAGCAGACCCCAGCCGCCCCAGCACAGAGCAGACACCGGCCGCCCCAGCACAGAGCAGACCCCAGCCGCCCCAGCACAGAGCAGACCCCGGCCGCCCCAGCACAGAGCTGATCCCGGCCGCCCCAGCACAGAGCAGACCCCGGCCGCCTCAGCACAGAGCAGACCCCGGCCGCCCCAGCACAGAGCAGACACCGGCCGCCCCAGCACAGAGCAGACCCCGGCCGCCCCAGCACAGAGCAGACACCGGCCGCCCCAGCACAGAGCAGACCCCAGCCGCCCCAGCACAGAGCAGACCCCAGCCGCCCCAGCACAGAGCAGACCCCGGCCGCCCCAGCACAGAGCAGACCCCGGCCGCCCCAGCACAGCGCCGCAGCGAGCATCTGTGCCCCCTGTACACTGCCCACAGCATTGCCGTACTCCAGCACCATCCCTGCCTCCTGTGACCCCGCTCCACCACCGCTGCCGCCTCACCTCCCCGGTAAGACACCACCGGACTATAAAATGGACCCCATATTTTTTTTTTACCTTTTTTTTTTATCTCTAAATTTGGGGTGTGTCTTATAATCCGATGCGTCTTATAAAACGAAAAATACGGTATGTCACAATGGACGGCCTAAAAACAACCTCCCCACAATTGTGGAATTGTGTTGCTTTTTTCCTCCCTGTTTTTCAGTTTGTTGTATGGTAATATTAATGTGCAAATTGTCTCTCCAGTAAAGGAGACAAACTCTAGCACAGCGCCACCTATTGGAAGTAGCGATCCTAAAAGTCACAAGTGGATTTTCAACAATCCTTTGCAATATGACTCAGGATATATAAGCCAGATCAGAATCCCAATTTGCAGACACGGTGTTTCGGGGTGCTTGCCCCTCGTCAGTGCAAAGTATGGGGGTGTCTGATCTGGCTCATGAGAAAGCTATGTGGGGACCACGGGGGAACACTATTCTCCTTAAGGAGACTTTGCAAGCCAGTCTGGCTGCCAGGTAAGGGGACTTATAGCTGCAATGCCCCTCTGGGAAATATTCAAATTGTCTCTCCAGTAAAGGAGACAAACTCTAGCACAGCGCCACCTATTGGAAGTAGCGATCCTAAAAGTCACAAGTGGATTTTCAACAATCCTTTGCAATATGACTCAGGATATATAAGTGTCACAAACCACCGGGGGGTCACTCAGAAATCCCCCGCGCTGGCTACCAGTACGTCACAATCGGGGGGTAACAAGTGGGGGTCACCCCTCCTTTATACCTCCCGACCGACAGACAGAGCACGTGACGCGCTCTCTAGCGCCCCTCTTATAGTCAGGCCAATTATGGAATTGCCCGACCATAAGCAAGGAGGCCGCTATACTACTTATGCCGATTATTGAAGGGTCCCCGGTGAGAGTAAGGTATATATTCCCCCGACCTCCGCGGGCGGAATATATAAAATCTCCCCGAATCTCACTGGCCTCCCCACAATAATCCTTGGCACAATTCGCTGCCACCAACCGATTTACGGTAACTATTAGCCGAACACACAGACGTGGGATTCAAGATCGAGATAACAGAACAGCCCAAGATTAATTATATAATTTAATCAGCCTAAAGCCACACTAGAACTACAATATATACAATAGGGAATCTACAGAATATACATATGTCAGAGTACAGTTACAATCAAAGCATGGGTTACAAACAGGCATACACAGTTCCAGCAGTTACCTTGTTGCGTCTGGCCACAGGGGGGCGCTGTACCCAGGTTTCTAGGATCCTTCCCACAGATGTTTCCTACACGTGCCCCCAGCGAAAGAACACTGGAAAATGGCCGAAGTAGGGTTATCAACCTGGCCAAATCCAGGTCCCCTCCTACCTTCGTGACCTCACAGGGAGCACTGCTCCACCCCTGGCTGGAGTTATGGACAAAATCCACAACATGGAATATGGCCATAACTTTGCCTGGGAGCGTCGTAGGCGGACGCCAATGCTCTCATTGTGACAGTTATGAATTTAGCTACAGAACGAGGGGACTCATGACCTGTCTGCCAGTTCCCCATTGGCTGATATCACGCCTGGGGCATTTCCCAATGTCCTGCTCCCATAAAAAGGGTGTGCCGGCATCGTCCGCATGCAGAGACACCATTTTTATGGTTGCCATATTTATCGGAAATATGGCTTGCGAGATATGAACCATTTTTTACTGGAGTCGTTCTGTCTGGCTAGTTACATAGCCTTGCTAATGAGATACAACTCTTGTTACAGGGTGACGGCAGGGAGTCATCCTGTGTCCATTGTTCCCACACCACCTCATCTCCATATCACAGGACATGGCCCTGGAGGTGTAAGTGGAACACTGAGAACAAGAAGGGAGGGGGCACGGCCAGGGAGTGATGAGGGATTATGACTGGAGTCATAATTCATCTTCATATCCCGGGATTTGCCTCACACCTCCCCCCTTTTGAGGGCGCTAGGGGGCAGCACACTCCGGTGTTCCCCCGTGCGCCCGTCCGCGACCTCTCCTTGTCGGGACAGCCCGTCTGCGTTACCGTGGTCACGGCCCCTTTTGTGGCGAATGGTGAAGTTGTATTGCTGGAGCGCAAGGCTCCATCGCAACAATCGCCCATTCGTCCCAGAGACGGTGTGCAACCAGCTGAGGGGATTGTGGTCCGTCTCCACGATGAAGTGGCGCCCGTATAGATAGGGTTGCAGACGCTGCAGGGCCCACACTATGGCCAGGCACTCCTTCTCCATCGTGGAATAGGCCACTTCCCTTGGTAACAGCTTCCTGCTCAGGTACAAGACTGGGTGCTCTTGGCTCGCAGAGTCCACCTGGCTGAGCACCGCACCGAGGCCGAAGTCACTGGCGTCGGTCTGTACTACAAACGGCCGCGTGAAGTCGGCTGCCTGTAGCACGGGCGGGCTGGACAGGGCGTCCTTTAGGGCCTGGAAGGCTGTCTCGCAGTCCATTGTCCAATCAACTGCAGAGGGCAGCTTCTTCTTGGTGAGGTCCGTCAAGGGCTTTGCCAGGCTACTATAGCATGGAACAAACCTCCTATAGTACCCAGCGGTCCCCAAGAAGGACATCACCTGCTTCTTGGTCCTGGGGGTGGGCCAGGATGCGATGGCTTCCACTTTCTCAGGCTCGGGCTTCAGTGTTCTCCCACCTACCCGGTGACCGAGGTACTGGACCTCGCTCATGGCCAGCTGACACTTTCCCGGCTTGATGGTCAAACCTGCCCGGTGGATCCGCCTGAGCACCTGTGCTAGATGCTCTAGGTGGTCCTCCCAGGTGGGACTGAAGACGGCAATGTCATCCAGGTACGCGGCCGCGTACCCTTCAAGTCCCTTGAGCAGGGTGTTGACCATCCGCTGGAAAGTGGCAGGGGCATTCCTCATCCCGAATGGCATCACCGTGGACTCGTACAGTCCAAATGGGGTAATAAAGGCAGAGCGTTCCCTGGCCTTGCGAGTCAGGGGGATCTGCCAATATCCCCGGCTCAGATCCATGATGGTCAGGTACTGAGCCCCGGCCAACTGATCGAGCAGGTCATCGATGCGTGGCATTGGGTACGCATCGGCGACCGTGACCGCATTGAGCCCCCTGTAGTCCACGCAGAACCGAGTGGTTCGGTCCTTCTTAGGGACGAGGACTACAGGCGAGGCCCAAGCGCTGTTGGATGCCTGGATCACCCCCAGCTTCAGCATCTCGTCAATCTCCTGGCGCATGTGTTGCTGCACCTCCAGGGAGACCCGATATGCTGAACGCCGGATCGGGGGATGATCCCCAGTGTCCACGTGATGGACAGCCAAGTCAGTCCTTCCGGGCTGGTTGGTAAACAACCCCCGGAAGGGGAGGAGGGTGGCCCACAGCTGGGACCGTTGGTCTTCCAAGAGCTGGTGGCCAACCTCCACATCCTCAATGGATCCGCCTGCCCTAACCTGGGCTAGCATATCCAAGAGGGTTTCCGCTTCTCCCTCCTCGGGCAGGTTGCACACGGGGAGCGCACATGCCTCCCGCTCATGATGTGCCTTCATCATGTTCACATGGAAGGGCTTCCGCCTTCCACGGGCAGGGTCCAGGGTGACCAGGTACGTTACAGGGTTGAGCTGCTGGTACACGAGGTATGGGCCTTCCCAGGCTGCCTGAAGCTTGTCCTGTGGTACGGGGACCAGTACCCACACCTTTTGACCCACTTGGTAGGTCCTCTCACAAGCGTTCTGGTCGTACCAACGCTTCTGATCGGCCTGGGCTTGAGCCATATTGTCGTGTACCAGTTGCGTCAAGGCCTGCATTTTGTCCCGGAAGCGCATGACATACTCGATAACCGACACTCCAGGGGTGGCCAAATCCCCTTCCCAAGCCTCTTTCACCAGAGCCAGGGGGCCCCGCACACGTCGCCCGTACAGGAGCTCAAACGGTGAGAATCCTGTTGAGGCCTGTGGAACCTCCCGGTAAGCAAATAACAGGTGTGGGAGATACCGCTCCCAGTCACGCCCATGGGAGTCGACCAACATCTTAAGCATCTGCTTTAAGGTGCCATTGAACCGCTCGCACAGGCCATTAGTCTGTGGATGGTACGGGCTGGCCACCAGATGTCGCACCTGGACTTGCTTACAGAGGGCCTCCATCAGCTGGGACATGAATTGGGTCCCCCGGTCAGTGAGCATTTCCTGGGGAAAACCCACTCGGGAGAAAATCTCCAGCAATGCGGTGGCCACCTTGTCAGCCCGAATGGACGACAAGGCCACTGCTTCTGGGTACCGGGTGGCATTGTCCACTACCGTCAGTATGAAGCGTTTCCCGGAGCTGCTGGGGATGGCCAGCGGGCCGACCAGATCCACAGCCACCCTCCTGAAAGGCTCATCGATGATTGGCAGAGATACCAGTGGGGCTTTGGGGCGTGGCCCCGCCTTCCCCACTCTCTGACAGGTTTCACACGAACGGCAGTAGGCAGCCACATCGGCCCCCATCTTTGGCCAGTAGAAATGCTGGTTTAACCTGGCCTTGGTCTTAGCGATCCCTAGGTGTCCGGCCATCGGAATCTCATGTGCGATCCGCAACAACTCCGTCCGGAACGGATAGGGTACCACCAACTGTCGGTCCCTGGGCCACGCCTCCGGTGAACCCTGCTGGACCGTGGCCCGGTACAGCCGTCCTTGGTCCCAGACCACTCGCTCCGGGTCCGAGTCCGAGGGAGGCTGTGCCGCCTGCTCCTTAAGAGCTTTCAGGCTGTCGTCAGCTTCTAACGCTGCCTGAAACCCCTGACTAGATGTGGCCAGAATCGACGAGACTGTCACATCTTCAGTCAGTACCCCGGGACCTGTGTCCTGGCCTCCACCTGACTCGGCTGCCACTTGGTCAGAAGGGGAAGAGCTATCGGACCTCCGGGAGGCCCCTTGGCTTCCAGCACTCCCACTGCGGGTGACAGCGGCCACAGCCGCTGCGACCGTGGGTCGTGCCTGCTCCTCCTCCGTTCCTGACCAAGTCGCCGGTTCAGGCAGACCTACCTGGCTTCCTGACACCCCGGTTGTGGGGGAACCATGCACCGAGATCTTACCTGGGAGCACTTCCGCTCCTGGACCGGCCCCAATCTCACCTGCCTGTTCCCCTCCTGCAGCAACAGAACCCCGCTGTGAAATCTCTGGGGACCCCACATTTGCTGTGGTGGCCCCCACCCCACACACTGGTCCTCCCCCTGCAGCACCCTGCTCTCTGCTTATCCCTGCAGAGGGCAAGAGATCCCAGCTCACAGGCTGGTTACTTGTAGAGGCATTGTCACACCTTTCTCTGACCCCCTCCCCTGTCACAGCTGCAGCTGAGTGTGTGTCTATGGTGTCTATGCAAGCAGAAATATCAGAGTTCACTCCCTCCTCCCTTACATCATTCATAGATAACACATTAACATTGTTAGGAGTCATGTCAGTACGGGCTGAAGGTTCAGCCCTTGGGGGGGGCCCAAACTGGGAGGTTATCTGCCCCAAATCTGTCCCAAGTAGCACGTTTGCAGGGATCCGATCAGTTACCCCCACCTCCCTCACCCCCCGCCCTGCGCCCCAGTCCACATAAATGTCAGCAACAGGCAGCGCCGGGTCAGTGCCTCCAATCCCGGAGACAGCGAGGGTTTTTCCAGGGATCAAGTCTTGGGGGGACACCATCTCAGGCCGCACCAGAGTCACCTCCGAGGCGCTGTCTCGCAGTCCTATGGTCACAGACCGGCCGACGGTGACAGGTTGGAAGCTGTCCAGGGACCTACCACCACCCCCACCCACACAATACACCTTGGGCGGCCCTTGGGACGGGGACGGAGCCGGGGCCTTGGGACGCTGAGGGCACATGGCCTTGAAGTGTCCAGGTAGGTTGCACTGGTGGCACCGTCTTGGTTCCGCCACGGGCCTGGAGAGGGGAGTTGAGGGGGACACCCCCTGCAGTCTAGGGGCAGGTGGGGCAGTCGCAGAATTCATCTTACCCCCTCTCCAGGTGCTGCTGGTGGCCGCTCTCCTGGCCTCAGGGGCCCGGTTGTTGGTGTAGTCATCGGCAAGGGCAGCTGTAGCCGTGGACCCCTTTGGCTTCTGGTCTCGGATGAACTGGCGGAGATCCTCAGGGCAGTTCCACAAGAGTTGCTCCGTGATGAACAAGTCCAGGATCTCCGGTCCGGTGGAAAGCTGCAGGCCTTGGGTCCAGTGGTCGGCAGCTCGGGCAAGTGCCCGCCGGTGGTCAGCCCAGGAGTCCTTTGGTCCCTTCTATAGGCTCCGGAACTTCTTGCGGTAGGACTCTGGAGTGAGGTTGTACTGTTGGATCAGGGCCCGCTTGATGGTGTCGTAGCCCTGATCTGCCTCAGCAGGCAAGTCCCCAAGGATATCCAGGGCCTTACCCCTTAAACGGGGGGTCAGGTATTTGGCCCACTGGTCCTTGTTCAGATGGTGCTGCAAGCAAGTCCGTTCAAAAGCAGTCAAGAAAGAGTCCAAGTCTCCATCCTTCTCCAGCACTGGGAAGTCCTCAACACGGACCTTTGGAAGTTTGGTGTCTCGAAGGTCACATGTGGCTGATGAGGGCCGGAGCTGAGCTAGCTGCAGCTGGTAGTCACGCTCTGCCTGGCGCTCTTCACGCGCTGCCTGCCGCTCCGCAGCCTCAGCCTCACGCGCTGCTTGCCGCTCTGCCCTGCGCTCTGCCAGGAGTCCCTTGTAGCCCTCCTGGTCTCCAGCCTGGAGAAGGGCCATAGCCATTTGAAGAAGGCTATCCGAGCCTCCCAGGCTCGGTGGAATGGCACGTGGTGATCTGCGGCCCGCTGCGGAGCCTGGTGATTCACTGTCCCTTGCAGAGCGGAGGGCTGGCATCTGGCTCGTTGAGGACCCTTGGGTGAGCTGCTCCTCATCTTGTCCATAATTGCCAGCTTGTGCGCTGTCCTCTGCAGAACGGTTTTCTGGCGTCGAGCTCCTGGAGGACTCGTGGGCAACCTCCTCATTACTGTCCACAGCACCGTCCTCCCTCTCTTCGGCTCCTGCCTTAGCATTGGCCAGTTGCATAGCTCTGCTCCTGGTGCCATCAGCCATTCTTGCAGACTTTTGGTCACTGACACAGAACTGACACCTGATGCCTCCACACACCTTACAGTATCTGCACTCTGACACTCTAGTGTTGAGCTAGTCTGAAGACCCCAGCAGCCACAGCTGCTGCAGGCAGTCTTTAGTGTCTGGGAGTATGGGTCTCACACTCACACACACTATTATCTCGATCCCACCGCTATGCCACCAATATGTCACAAACCACCGGGGGGTCACTCAGAAATCCCCCGCGCTGGCTACCAGTACGTCACAATCGGGGGGTAACAAGTGGGGGTCACCCCTCCTTTATACCTCCCGACCGACAGACAGAGCACGTGACGCGCTCTCTAGCGCCCCTCTTATAGTCAGGCCAATTATGGAATTGCCCGACCATAAGCAAGGAGGCCGCTATACTACTTATGCCGATTATTGAAGGGTCCCCGGTGAGAGTAGGGTATATATTCCCCCGACCTCCGCGGGCGGAATATATAAAATCTCCCCGAATCTCACTGGCCTCCCCACAATAATCCTTGGCACAATTCGCTGCCACCAACCGATTTACGGTAACTATTAGCCGAACACACAGACGTGGGATTCAAGATCGAGATAACAGAACAGCCCAAGATTAATTATATAATTTAATCAGCCTAAAGCCACACTAGAACTACAATATATACAATAGGGAATCTACAGAATATACATATGTCAGAGTACAGTTACAATCAAAGCATGGGTTACAAACAGGCATACACAGTTCCAGCAGTTACCTTGTTGCGTCTGGCCACAGGGGGGCGCTGTACCCAGGTTTCTAGGATCCTTCCCACAGATGTTTCCTACACGTGCCCCCAGCGAAAGAACACTGGAAAATGGCCGAAGTAGGGTTATCAACCTGGGCAGATCCAGGTCCCCTCCTACCTTCGTGACCTCACAGGGAGCACTGCTCCACCCCTGGCTGGAGTTATGGACAAAATCCACAACATGGAATATGGCCATAACTTTGCCTGGGAGCGTCGTAGGCGGACGCCAATGCTCTCATTGTGACAGTTATGAATTTAGCTACAGAACGAGGGGACTCATGACCTGTCTGCCAGTTCCCCATTGGCTGATATCACGCCTGGGGCATTTCCCAATGTCCTGCTCCCATAAAAAGGGTGTGCCAGCATCGTCCGCATGCGGAGACACCATTTTTATGGTTGCCATATTTATCGGAAATATGGCTTGCGAGATATGAACCATTTTTTACTGGAGTCGTTCTGTCTGGCTAGTTCCATAGCCTTGCTAATGAGATACAACTCTTGTTACAGGGTGACGGCAGGGAGTCATCCTGTGTCCATTGTTCCCACACCACCTCATCTCCATATCACAGGACATGGCCCTGGAGGTGTAAGTGGAACACTGAGAACAAGAAGGGAGGGGGCACGGCCAGGGAGTGATGAGGGATTATGACTGGAGTCATAATTCATCTTCATATCCCGGGATTTGCCTCACAATAAGCCAGATCAGAATCCCAATTTGCAGACACGGTGTTTCGGGGTGCTTGCCCCTCGTCAGTGCAAAGTATGGGGGTGTCTGATCTGGCTCATGAGAAAGCTATGTGGGGACCACGGGGGAACACTATTTTCCTTAAGGAGACTTTGCAAGCCAGTCTGGCTGCCAGGTAAGGGGACTTATAGCTGCAATGCCCCTCTGGGAAATATTCAAATTGTCTCTCCAGTAAAGGAGACAAACTCTAGCACAGCGCCACCTATTGGAAGTAGCGATCCTAAAAGTCACAAGTGGATTTTCAACAATCCTTTGCAATATGACTCAGGATATATAAGCCAGATCAGAATCCCAATTTGCAGACACGGTGTTTCGGGGTGCTTGCCCCTCGTCAGTGCAAAGTATGGGGGTGTCTGATCTGGCTCATGAGAAAGCTATGTGGGGACCACGGGGGAACACTATTCTCCTTAAGGAGACTTTGCAAGCCAGTCTGGCTGCCAGGTAAGGGGACTTATAGCTGCAATGCCCCTCTGGGAAATATTCAAATTGTCTCTCCAGTAAAGGAGACAAACTCTAGCACAGCGCCACCTATTGGAAGTAGCGATCCTAAAAGTCACAAGTGGATTTTCAACAATCCTTTGCAATATGACTCAGGATATATAAGCCAGATCAGAATCCCAATTTGCAGACACGGTGTTTCGGGGTGCTTGCCCCTCGTCAGTGCAAAGTATGGGGGTGTCTGATCTGGCTCATGAGAAAGCTATGTGGGGACCACGGGGGAACACTATTCTCCTTAAGGAGACTTTGCAAGCCAGTCTGGCTGCCAGGTAAGGGGACTTATAGCTGCAATGCCCCTCTGGAAAATATTCAAATTGTCTCTCCAGTAAAGGAGACAAACTCTAGCACAGCGCCACCTATTGGAAGTAGCGATCCTAAAAGTCACAAGTGGATTTTCAACAATCCTTTGCAATATGACTCAGGATATATAAGCCAGATCAGAATCCCAATTTGCAGACACGGTGTTTCGGGGTGCTTGCCCCTCGTCAGTGCAAAGTATGGGGGTGTCTGATCTGGCTCATGAGAAAGCTATGTGGGGACCACGGGGGAACACTATTCTCCTTAAGGAGACTTTGCAAGCCAGTCTGGCTGCCAGGTAAGGGGACTTATAGCTGCAATGCCCCTCTGGGAAATATTCAAATTGTCTCTCCAGTAAAGGAGACAAACTCTAGCACAGCGCCACCTATTGGAAGTAGCGATCCTAAAAGTCACAAGTGGATTTTCAACAATCCTTTGCAATATGACTCAGGATATATAAGCCAGATCAGAATCCCAATTTGCAGACACGGTGTTTCGGGGTGCTTGCCCCTCGTCAGTACAAAGTATGGGGGTGTCTGATCTGGCTCATGAGAAAGCTATGTGGGGACCACGGGGGAACACTATTCTCCTTAAGGAGACTTTGCAAGCCAGTCTGGCTGCCAGGTAAGGGGACTTATAGCTGCAATGCCCCTCTGGGAAATATTCAAATTGTCTCTCCAGTAAAGGAGACAAACTCTAGCACAGCGCCACCTATTGGAAGTAGCGATCCTAAAAGTCACAAGTGGATTTTCAACAATCCTTTGCAATATGACTCAGGATATATAAGCCAGATCAGAATCCCAATTTGCAGACACGGTGTTTCGGGGTGCTTGCCCCTCGTCAGTGCAAAGTATGTGGGTGTCTGATCTGGCTCATGAGAAAGCTATGTGGGGACCACGGGGGAACACTATTCTCCTTAAGGAGACTTTGCAAGCCAGTCTGGCTGCCAGGTAAGGGGACTTATAGCTGCAATGCCCCTCTGGGAAATATTCAAATTGTCTCTCCAGTAAAGGAGACAAACTCTAGCACAGCGCCACCTATTGGAAGTAGCGATCCTAAAAGTCACAAGTGGATTTTCAACAATCCTTTGCAATATGACTCAGGATATATAAGCCAGATCAGAATCCCAATTTGCAGACACGGTGTTTCGGGGTGCTTGCCCCTCGTCAGTGCAAAGTATGGGGGTGTCTGATCTGGCTCAATATTAATGTGGTCATTCGAAACTGCAACTCATCCTGCAAAAACCCCCAAACCTCATATGACTGCGTGAAGGGAAAAATGGTTCTTGGTAAAAAAAAAGTGCAAAACTGAGTTATCGCTCGGTGTGAGATGTCATCATTTATTTTTCTAATTCCCTGCAAACGAGGAATTGGCTCAAAGGGAATAAAAAGGAAAAAATGTTTGGCCACGAGTGACAAAACCCGGCACCCTAAAGTGGAGCCTGCGCCCCACCTCTACGATGAGCCCCGCCTCCACGATGCGCCCCGCCTCCACGACGATCCCCGTCTCCACGACGCGTCTCGCCTCCACAATGCGCCCAGTCTCCACCATGCTCCCTGTCTACATGACGCTCCCCGCCTCCACCATGCGCCCCGCCCTCCACCATGCACCCCGCTCCTCCACCATGCACCCCGCTCCTCCACCATCTGCCGCGCTCCTCCACCGTGCGCCCCGCTCCTCCACCATGCGCCCCGTCTCCACAATGCGCCCCGTCTCCACAATGCGCCCCATCTCCGCCATGCTCCCCGCCGGGCAGACACTTACTGTTTGCAGAGCGAGGTTCTGAGTGGGATCGATGATTAAGGCTTCCCGTTCGTCGTCTGACTCCATCTGGAGAGAGAACTCGTAGTCTCTGGAAGGCGACTTTGTTTCGAGCCTAAAACAGACAGACACAACACATTTATAAATGAGGATGCGCTGCCAGTTTCGGGTAATTAGGTGGCATTTGCAAACATATTACAAGAGCAGCGATGAGACGCAGAAAGAGCAGAATGCAAGGAAGAAAACATAAAAAGGAGACGGGAGCGGTGAAGGCCTTTTTACTGGACCATCTAATGAAAGTGACCACCGCAGGGGGCAAAATATTCAGCTCCGTACAAGAAATGCCAACTTGCATCATGATGGAGGATTTGTACGGCAAACCGAAAAATTCTGCCAAAGGAGTCATTTGTATTTATGAGGACGGCGCCGTGTAATGCTTCATTTTGCCAGTGGAGGCGCTGCTGCAGAAATAAACACTTGTACACAGATTTCCCTACAGATCGCAACCGCAGGAGTAACCATGATTTTAGGAACCGGTCCACCAAACCGGGATGGTGCAATGCAGGCGGCGACTCTAATTAGGCAACCATTTTATGATTATCTGAAAGTGGCTCATAGATTTATGTCACTAGGCACGCGACAATTAAAACCCGCAATCAGGAGAGGCGCCGGTGATGCCGGTAAGGTAGGAGGAGGGTCGTAGGGTTCTGGTCTGACGGCCACGGGCTACTGATGTGGCCACTGGAGCCAGATAATATTTTTGCTTAACTTTACATATGACCCATTACCGTATTTTTCAGACTATAAAACTCACTTTTCCTCCCAAAAATCTGGGAGGAAAATGAGGGGTGCATCATATAATACGAATGCAACTTACTGGGAGGTGGTGGAGAGGGGGTCACAGAAGGCAGGCGCAGTCCTGGGGCCTGTGGGGCGCTGTGCTGGGGTCTGCAGGGTGCTGTGCTGGAGCTTGCAGGGCGCTGTGCTGGGGCCTGTGGGGTGCTGTACTGGTGTGCTGGGGCCTGCAGGGTGCTGTGCTGGGGCTTGCAGGGCGCTGTGCTGGGGCCTGTGGGGCGCTGTACTGGGGCCTGCAGGGTGCTGTGCTGCTGTGCTGGGGCTTGCGGGGCGCTGTGCTGGGGCCTGTAGGGTGCTGTGCTGGGGGCTGCAGGGTGCTGTGCTGGGGGCTGCAGGGTGCTGTGCTGGGGCTTGCAGGGCGCTGTGCTGGGGCCTGTGGGGCGCTGTGCTGGGGCCTGCAGGGTGCTGTGCTGCTGTGCTGGGGCCTGCAGGGTGCTGTGCTGCTGTGCTGGGGCCTGCAGGGTGCTGTGCTGCTGTGCTGGGGCTTGCGGGGCGCTGTGCTGGGGCCTGTAGGGTGCTGTGCTGGGGGCTGCAGGGTGCTGTGCTGCTGTGCTGTGGGCTACTGTGCTGCGAGCAGTGAGTTCAGGGGCATCCTGAAAATGTCGGCAGTGCGGCCTTCAATTAATGGCGCCCGGAGGCATCGACCTGTTCCACCACCGGCCTGCCTCCTGTGACCCCTCTCCCTCTGGGAAGGGACCACCAGATTATCTGACGGACTCCATTTTTTTTCTCTAAATTTGGGGTGCGTCTTATAATCTATTGTGTCTTATAAACCGAAATTTTTTTCATCTTTGAATCTTCAACAAAAACTCTAAATCAATCGGCTTTGCAAAAAAGTGGCTGGGACTATATGGTGGCTTTCGGTATGACAGCTACCTGTGCAGTAGAACACAATATGTGTGCCAGCTATCATCGAGCGTACATCTCACCCGCTATGTCCTCCATTATAGACAATGCGACCACTGACCTCTCATCGTACATTTTGTATAAACGTCTCTCAACCAAGAGGGCAAAAAATATGCAGAATTAATGCAAATGCCCAAACTCTGCAACTGTCTGCACACCGGCTTGGAGAAATGGAAAATCCCCCCATGTGCGAAAGTTGCACTGGAGCAATAAAACAATAATTGCAGCACTAAACATGGCCGCATGAGTGTCAGCTACCCGAAATGTATCAGTAAAGACCCCAGACCTCTGGCTCTGCTTTTCGGTGAGATGCAGCGCCTCCTCCGCAGCCTCCCTCTGCGCCTTCTCCTCCGTCAGCCGGTCAGACAGCGCCGACAGCTCTTGTTGAGTCGCGTTATGGCGGAGTTCAGACTCGGCAAGCCTAAGAGAAAGAAAAGGGGAATGAAAGAACCATAATTGCTGGTAAGAGTCCGAATATCAGGGGTGATCTGTACGGGAGCGGTGCACACGTCGGCCATCGTTACCTGGGATTCCATACTATGTCATTTGGGAATCCTACGGGGGGCTCCAGACGATCGCCTACGCATCATCGTGCATCAACCAGCAGCACACGGCCAATATGTGCTGCATCCATGAAACCCCCAAAAGCATGAGAAAAATAAAAATCTACCTCCCGCGCGGAGGAGGGGGATCTGTTCCAACTCCTCGGTTCCTTCTGAACGGCGCTACAGCAATCGGGAGGCTTCTGACAATATCACTTGTCTCAAGGACGGGCGAAGAGATCGCTACGTCTTTATATAACAGAATAAGTCTCCGGAGGGAACATTTACACACCTTCTCCTCAGCTCGGCCAGTTCAGCAGTGTCTATTTCCACCAGAACGTTGGCCCTCTCCTGGGGCGCTCCGGGGGGAACCTCCGTCAGGACGTCGTTCTGCCAGAAACAAGCAGGAGTTAGCGATTCGGGAGAGAAAGGGCCGAGGAGGCCGGAAATCAATATCTGTAACGACGCGGAAAAGGAAACTCAAACTGAACTCATTGTGGAAGATTTCAGGCGTACTACAACTCCCAGCAGGCCTGGACAGCCACAGGAGCATGCTGAGAGTTGTAGTCTCACAACAGCTAAGTGCAAAGGGTTACTGAGCCCTGAAATACAGCAATTCCAGGGTCAGGATTGGTGGAGGGTGCGGGAGGCCGATCCCAACCGAATATATTGTATTTTTAGAATTATAAGACGCACTAAAGTGAAGGGTGCGTCTTATAATCTGAATGTAGCATACCGGGGTGGTGGAGAGGGGTCGCAGGGGGCCGGGGGAATGCTGTAGCGGTTGTGCAGGGGCTGCGATAGCTGGGCTGGTGCTGCGGCGCCTGTGTGGTGTCTGCGGTGGCTGAGCTGGTACTGCGCAGCGGGCGGTCAGGAAAATAATGTCATCCAGAGTCGGCGCGTGCGCACATGGAGCTCTCAGCTGAAGATCTCATCTGCACACGCACCGCCTCCAACCCACTGATCTCCCAGCAGCAGACGTAAAGAAAATGGCACCCGGAGGTGGCGCTGGCGCAGATTATATCTCAGCTTGCCATTGAGCTGAGAGCAATCTGTGCTGACTCCGAGCGCCATTTCTTTGAAGCCCTCACCGCCCACAGCCACCACAGCCCAAGCCCCACCACAGCTGCCCCAGCCACTGCCGCCTCCACCCAAGCACAGCTGCCCCAGCCGCCAAAGCCCCTGCACAGCCGACAGTTTCTAAGACACCCACTGCCTCCTGTGACACCGCCCCTGCCTACCCGCGACACCGCCCATGCCTACCCGCGACACCGCCCCTGCCTACCCGCGACACCGCCCCTGCCTACCCGCGACACCGCCCCTGCCTACCCGCGACACCGCCCCTGCCTACCCGCGACACCGTCCCTGCCTACCCGCGACACCGCCCATGCCTACCCGCGACACCGCCCATGCCTACCCGCGACACCTCCCCTGCCTACCCACGACACAGCCCCTGCCTACCCGCGACACCGCCCATGCCTACCCGCGACACCGCCCATGCCTACCCGTGACACCGCCCCTGCCTACCCGCGACACCGCCCCTGCCTACCCGCGACACCGTCCCTGCCTCCCGTGACCCCGCTCCACCACCGCTGCTGCCCCCTTCGGTAAGACACCACCAGATTATAAGATGGGCCCCATTTTTTTTTCACCCTTTTTAGCTCTGAATTTGGGGTACGTCTTATAAAACGGAAAATATGGTAAATTGATGGGATATCCTAGTGATATGTCCCAACTTTATGGGATATGAGCCTCCCTTTAGCATCAGTGAATGCACTCTGAAACCTCTGACGATGTGAACCCCAAAAAAGATGCATGTAAAGCAGGTGCGGGTTTTCCATTTTTAGATTTCCATGTGTGCACATAGCTTTGCCGACGCTCGGACCCCATCATTAGGACCTCACCCGGTTTGTGACCTGCAGGTCTCGCTGCAGCTTGTAATATTGATTCTGCAGGTCGGTGTATCTCAGCTGAGTATCTCGCAGTCCCTGTGATACGCCCTTCAGCTGAGCGGACAGGACCGCATTCATCTCCATAGATTCCATCGCCTAATGGGAAAAGAGAATGGATGTCGCTTACCAGCAGCAGGTCGCATTGTAAAGGAAGGCACCTACTGATAAGAGAGAACAATAGCTCTGCACCGTTATCTAGCGGCTGTTAATGAATCCTTAGGCTCTTTATGGGGGAGGGGCAGCATATAGCACATACAGGGAATGAATCACGCCATTACCAGGGTATAAATACCAGGAGGCCATGTGTGGCTCACCTTCGTATTCAGCTGCTGGATTATCAGGTCCCTCTGCTGGATTTCATTCCTCCATTCCTTATCTTCACCGGCCAGATTACTATTCTCTGTGGCTATCGGGCTCCCGACCAGCGCCATCCTCTCCACCCCCTGCAAGTAACAAAGAAGGGAATTTTGTTACTTACCGTAAATTCCTTTTCTTCTAGCTCCTATTGGGAGACCCAGACGATTGGGTGTATAGCACTGCCTCCGGAGGCCACACAAAGCAATTACACTAAAAAGTGTAAGGCCCCTCCCCTTCTGGCTATACACCCCCAGTGGGATCACTGGCTCACCAGTTTTAGTGCAAAAGCAAGAAGGAGGAAAGCCAATAACTGGTTTAAACAAATTCACTCCGAAGTAACATCGGAGAACTGAAAACCATTCAACATGAACAACATGTGTACCCGAAAAACAACCAAAAATCCCGAAGGACAACAGGGCGGGTGCTGGGTCTCCCAATAGGAGCTAGAAGAAAAGGAATTTACGGTAAGTAACAAAATTCCCTTCTTCTTCGGCGCTCCATTGGGAGACCCAGACGATTGGGACGTCCAAAAGCTGTCCCTGGGTGGGTAAATAATACCTCATGTTAGAGCTGCAAAGACAGCCCTCCCCTACGGGGAGGCAACTGCCGCCTGCAGGACTCTTCTACCTAGGCTGGCGTCCGCCGAAGCATAGGTATGCACCTGATAATGTTTGGTGAAAGTGTGCAGACTCGACCAGGTAGCTGCCTGGCACACCTGTTGAGCCGTAGCCTGGTGTCGTAATGCCCAGGACGCACCCACGGCTCTGGTAGAATGGGCCTTCAGCCCTGATGGAACCGGAAGCCCAGCAGAACGGTAGGCTTCAGGAATTGGTTCTTTGATCCATCGAGCCAGGGTGGCTTTGGAAGCCTGCGACCCTTTGTGCTTACCAGCGACAAGGACAAAGAGTGCATCCGAGCGGCGCAGGGGCGCCGTGGGGGAAATGTAGATTCTGAGTGCTCTCACCAGATCCAACAAATGTAAATCCTTTTCATACCGATGAACTGCATGCGGATAAAAGGAAGGTAAGGAGATATCCTGATTAAGATGAAAAGAGGATACCACCTTAGGGAGAAACTCCTGAATGGGGCGCAGCACTACCTTGTCCTGGTGGAACACCAGGAAAGGAGCTTTGGATGACAGCGCTGCTAGTTCAGACACTCTCCGAAGAGACGTGACCGCTACCAGAAAGGCCACTTTCTGTGAGAGTCGAGAAAGTGACACATCCCTCAGAGGCTCGAAGGGCGGCTTCTGGAGAGCAACAAGGACCTTGTTTAGATCCCACGGATCCAACGGCCGCCTGTACGGAGGTACGATATGACAAACCCCCTGCAGGAACGTGCGCACCTGAGAAAGTCGTGCTAGACGCTTCTGAAAAAAACACGGATAGTGCCGAGACTTGCCCTTTAAGGGAGCCGAGCGACAAGCCCTTTTCCAACCCAGATTGCAGGAAGGAAAGAACGACAGGTAACGCGAATGGCCAGGGGGATACTCCTTGTGCAGAGCACCAGGATAAGAAAATCTTCCACGTTCTGTGGTAGATCTTAGCAGAAGTGGACTTCCTAGCCTGTCTCATGGTGGCCACGACCCCTTGGGGTAATCCTGAAGACGCTAGGATCCAGGACTCAATGGCCACACAGTCAGGTTCAGGGCCGCAGAATTCCGATGGAAAAACGGCCCTTGGGACAGTAAGTCTGGACGGTCTGGTAGTGCCCACGGTTGGCCGACCGTGAGATGCCACAGATCCGGGTACCACGACCTCCTCGGCCAGTCTGGGGCGACGAGTATGACGCGGCCGCAATCGGATCTGATCTTGCGTAACACTCTGGGCAAGAGTGCCAGAGGTGGAAACACATAAGGGAGCCGGAACTGCGACCAATCTTGCACTAAGGCGTCTGCCGCCAGAGCTCTTTGATCGCGAGACCGCGCTATGAAGGTCGGGACCTTGTTGTTGTGCCGAGACGCCATTAGGTCGACGTCCGGCACCCCCCAGCGGCGGCAGATTTCCTGAAACACGTCCGGGTGAAGGGACCATTCCCCTGCGTCCATGCCCTGGCGACTGAGGAAGTCTGCTTCCCAGTTTTCTACGCCCGGGATGTGAACTGCTGATATGGTGGATGCTCTTTCCTCCACCCACATCAGAATCCGCCTGACTTCCTGGAAGGCTTGCCGACTGCGTGTCCCTCCTTGGTGGTTGATGTATGCCACCGCTGTGGAGTTGTCCGACTGAATTCGGATCTGCTTTCCTTCCAGCCACTGCTGGAAGGCTAATAGGGCAAGATACACTGCCCTGATTTCCAGAACATTGATCTGAAGGGTGGACTCCTGCTGAGTCCACGTCCCTTGAGCCCTGTGGTGGAGAAAAACTGCTCCCCACCCTGACAGACTCGCGTCTGTCGTGACCACTGCCCAGGATGGGGGCAGGAAGGATCTTCCCTGTGATAATGAGGTGGGAAGGAGCCACCATAGCAGAGAATCCTTGGCCGTCTGAGAAAGGGAGACTTTCCTGTCTAGGGAAGTTGTCTTCCCGTCCCATTGGCGGAGAATGTCCCATTGAAGTGGGCGCAGATGAAACTGCGCGAACGGGACTGCCTCCATTGCTGCCACCATCTTCCCTAGGAAGTGCATGAGGCGCCTTAAGGGGTGCGACTGACCCTGAAGGAGAGACTGCACCCCTGTCTGTAGTGACCGCTGCTTGTCCAGCGGAAGCTTCACTATTGCTGAGAGAGTATGAAACTCCATGCCAAGATACGTTAGTGATTGAGTCGGTGCCAGGTTTGACTTTGAAAAGTTGATGATCCACCCGAAAGTCTGGAGAGTCTCCAGCGCAACATTCAGGCTGTGTTGGCATGCCTCTTGAGAGGGTGCTTTGACAAGTAGATCGTCTAAATAAGGGATCACGGAATGTCCCTGAGAATGCAAGACTGCTACCACTGCCGCCATGACCTTGGTGAAAACCCGTGGGGCTGTCGCCAGACCAAATGGCAGAGCTACGAACTGGAGATGGTCGTCTCCTATCACGAAACGTAGAAAACGTTGGTGCTCTGTAGCAATCGGCACGTGGAGATAAGCATCTTTGATGTCTATTGATGCAAGGAAATCTCCTTGAGACATTGATGCAATGACGGAGCGGAGGGATTCCATCCGGAACCGCCTGGCGTTCACATGCTTGTTGAGCAGCTTTAGGTCCAGAACAGGACGAAACGAGCCGTCCTTTTTTGGAACCACAAAGAGATTGGAGTAAAAACCTTGCCCTTGTTCCTGCTGAGGAACAGGGATCACCACTCCTTCTGCTTTTAGTCAGCACACCGCCTGCATCAGGGCATCTGCTCGGTCGGGATGTGGGGAGGTTCTGAAGAACCGAGGCGGAGGACGAGAACTGAATTCTATCCTGTACCCGTGAGACAAAATGTCTGCTACCCACCGGTCTTTGACCTGTGGCAGCCAAATGTCGCAAAAGCGGGAGAGCCTGCCACCGACCGAGGATGCGGAGGGATGAGGCCGAAAGTCATGAGGCAGCCGCCTTGGAAGCGGTTCCTCCGGTTGCTTTCTTGGGGCGTGAGTGAGCCCGCCAGGAATCTGAGCTCCTTTGCTCCTTCTGAGTCCCTTTGGACGAGGAGAATTGGGTCTTGCCGGAGCCTCGAAAGGACCGAAACCTCGACTGCCACTTCCTCTGTTGAGGTTTGCTTGATCTGGGCTGGGGTAAGGAGGAGTCTTTACCCTTGGATTGTTTAATGATTTCAGCCAATTGTTCACCAAACAGTCTGTCTCCAGATAGTGGCAAGCTGGTTAAACATTTTTTGGAAGCAGAATCCGCTTTCCATTCCTTTAACCACAAGGCTCTGCGCAAGACAACAGAGTTGGCGGCCGCCATAGAGGTACGGCTCGTAGAGTCCAGGACAGCGTTGATAGCGTAAGTCGCAAACGCAGACATTTGCCAGGTTAGGGACGCTACTCGCGGCACTGCTGGACGTATGATAGAGTCCACCTGTGCCAGACCAGCTGAAATAGCTTGGAGTGCCCACACGGCCGCGAATGCTGGAGCAAACGACGCGCCGATAGCTTCATAGACAGACTTTAACCAAAGGTCCATCTGTCTGTCATTGGCATCTTTAAGTGAAGCCCCATCCTCCACTGCAACTATGGATCTAGCCGCAAGCCTGGAGATTGGGGGGTCCACCTTTGGACACTGGGTCCAGCGTTTGACCACGTCAGGGGGAAAGGGATAACGTGTATCCTTAAGACGTTTGGAGAAACGCTTGTCTGGGTAAGCATAGTGTTTCTGGACTGATTCTCTGAAGTCAGCGTGGTCCAGAAAAGTACTCAGTTTACGCTTGGGATACCTGAAATGGAACTTCTCCTGCTGTGCAGCTGCCTCCTCTGCAGAAGGGGCAGGGGGAGAAATTTCCAATAGACTATTGATGGCCGCTATAAGGTCATTCACCATGGCGTCACCATCAGGAGTATCCAGATTGAGAGCGGTTTCAGGATTAGACTCCTGATCACCCTCCTCTGTCTCATCATGTAGAGACTCTTCTCGCTGAGACCCTGATCCGCGTGATGACGTGGAGGGTCTCTCCCAGCGAGCACGCTTAGGCTTCCTGGGACTGTCATCTGAATCAGAGCCGTCAGGCTGAGATGCCTGGGACCCCCTTGAATCACGGATTAACTCCAACTGAGGGGGACCGGGGAACGTTGCCGCAGCAGTGTCCATGGTCTGAGTAACTGGCCTGGCCTGCAAGGTCTCTAGTATCTTTGTCATAGTGACAGACATCTTGTCAGCAAAAACTGCAAACCCTGTCCCCGTCACCGGGACAGGGTTCACCGGTGACTCTGCCTGGGCCACTACCACCATAGACTCCGGCTGACGAAGTGGCACAGGGACCGAACATTGCACACAATGGGGGTCATTGTAACCTGCCGGTAGATCAGCCCCACAAGCGGCACAAGCAGCGCTTACAGCCTGTGTCTTGGCACCCTTGCGTTTTGCGGATGACATGTTGTCGTCTCCTCAGAGTAAGATAGGGTATACAGCCAAGAAGCGACCTTACAGTGCAATATATATATACATATATATATGGTATAGAGAAAAAAGGTACACCAAAATAACACTGTGGCACTAGTGGGGCCAGCACTAAAGTGCTGCTTACCGCCCGCTAAACGCGGGTGTGTGGTCGCCCGAATCCCTTGTCTGGGTCTCCCAGAGCCTGTGTCCGTTCTCCAGCCAGACTGCATGTAGGAATGGCTGCCGGCGTCCTATGGAGAGGGGCGGGCCCTGGGCGTGTGCAGACAAAGAGCGGGAAACCTGCGTCCCCCTGTGCTCAGTGAGAGGGCTGGAGCATGTAAATAAGACTCCAGCCCTCGGCGCTGATTAATCGTACAGCGTCTCTCCCTTGCCCTGATTGACAGGGTGGGGGCGGGAACGAAGCGGAGCTAGGCCGCAGAAGCCGGGGACTAAATTTATAAGCGACGCCGTCGTAAAAGCACGGTCGGCGCTAAGTCCCCGGCGCACTACAAGTCGCAGCCGCGCCGCCGCTCCAGGGGCGGCCGGCGCGGCAGTCCCCAACACATAAAGTCACTCAGAAAAACTGTAGTGACTGTAACCCCAGCGCGCAGCGCTACTGTCCCCGGCGCACTAGCACACCCAGCAAGTCTGGAATGTGCGCGGCCTGTTTGGGACACAGAGTACCTGAATGTCGCAGGGCCTTGTCCCTGAACGGTACCCAGCTCCGTATCCAGCAGGTTCCATGGGTCTGTGGATGGAGCCCGGCCTCAGGGCTTGGGGGCCGGTAAGATCCCACTTCCTCAGAGCCCCTCAGGGGGATGGGGAAGGAAAACAGCATGTGGGCTCCAGCCTCCGTACCCACGATGGGTACCTCAACCTTAACAAACACCGCCGACATAAAGTGGGGTGAGAAGGGAGCATGCTGGGGGCCCTAGTATGGGCCCTCTTTTCTTCCATCCGACATAGTCAGCAGCTGCTGCTGACTAAACAGTGGAGCTATGCGTGGATGTCTGACCTCCTTCGCACAAAGCAGAAAACTGGTGAGCCAGTGATCCCACTGGGGGTGTATAGCCAGAAGGGGAGGGGCCTTACACTTTTTAGTGTAATGCTTTGTGTGGCCTCCGGAGGCAGTACTATACACCCAATCGTCTGGGTCTCCCAATGGAGCGCCGAAGAAATATTCTTTTATAACTCATAGAACCGAGGTCCTGATGGCAATTCTAATACTATATAAAGGTCTATAGTACACGGACGAAACAAGGGTGAGTGGTACAGTACACGGACCAAACAGGGGTAAGTGGTATAGTACACGGACGAAACAGGGCTGAGGGGTATAGTACACGGACGAAACAGGGGTGAGGGGTACAGTACACAGACGATACAGGGGTAAGGGGTATAGTACACGGACGAAACAGGGGTGAGGGGTATAGTACACGGACGATACAGGGGTGAGGGGTACAGTACACAGACGATACAGGGGTGAGGGGTATAGTACACGGACGAAACAGGGGTGAGGGGTATAGTACACGGACCAAACAGTGGTAAGGAGTACAGTACATGGACGAAACAGGGTTAAGGGGTATAATACACAGACCAAACAGGGGTAAGGAGTACAGTACACGGACGAAACAGGTGTGAGGGGTATAGTACATGGACGAAACAGGGGTAAGGGGTATAGACAACGGACCAAACAGGGGTGAGGGGTACAGGACATGGACCAAACAAGAGTAAGGGGTATAGTACACGGACGAAACAGGGATAAGGGGTATAGTACACAACCAAACAGGGGTGAGGGGGACAGTACGCGGACCAAACAGGGGGGAAGGGGTATAGTATACAGACCAAACAGGGGTAAGGGTTATAGTACACGGACCAAACGGGGGTAAGGGGTATAGTACACGGACCAAACAGAGGTAAGGGGTATAGTACACGGATCAAACAGGGGTAAGGGGTATAGTACACGGACCAAACAGGGGTAAGGGGTATAGTGCACGGACGAAACAGGGGTAAGGGGTATAGTACACGGACCAAACAGGGGTAAGGGGTATAGTGCACGGACGAAATAGGGGTAAGGGTATAGTATACGGACCAAACAGGGGTAAGGGGTATAGTATACTGTTACGGAGGGGACGATTGGCTATAAAATAATAAGATGCCAATCGTCGCCCGAAGTCTGCCGGGGGGATGACAAGGTCACTACGGAACTTGTGGACGGATATAGCAACTAAGGAGAACCAAATGAAAATGAAGGGGATGTTTAAGGGCACACCCCAACGTGTAGCGTGTCCCTGTTAGCGTCACAGGTAACGCAGGAATCGATCACGTGTGTAGGGACACGTCAGACTGAGAGGTAACCCAGTTAGCATCACTGGGAAACTGAGGAGACAGAGACTGAACCGGTCACATGCGTAGGGAACACGACAGACGGGTAGGATAGCCTGGTTAGCGTACACAGGTCTGCCACAGGCACTGCAGAATACCGGTCACGTGTGTACGGGGAACGTCAGACTGCGTGGGCTACCCAGTTAGCGTCACTGGGCACCTGAAGGCTGGTACACATACACACAAGTCTGCCACAGGCACTGCAGACTACTGGTCACGTGCGTAAGGGGCATGTCAGACCGGGTGGGCTACCCAGCTAGCGTTACTGGTCGCCCGAGGACTGATAGGACAGACTGACCCTCACAGTGCCAAGATACAAGTGTACCAAGATACGAATACCTGGTACCGACGCCTAGGCCTGATTAACTCTGTCCTATCGCACACACGCACCTGCCACAAGCACTGCAGGAAAGATGGCGCTGGAACCCAGGCAAACATGCAGCACAGCCCGCTCACTGAGCTGCAGCAATGCAGAATGACGCTCGAGCCCCGATGGGCGTGGTTACGGACCTTTTATAGCGGCCTCCCTGGCCCAATCCACATGGCATGTGGTAATGGCACCGGTTGCGGCCATCTTGCGGCCGCCACGTCACTGCGACCAATAAGCGGCCGCCGCGTCAGCGATGACATCACGCGCATGAGCAATAGCGGTAATCTCGCACTTAGTGCCTGAAGAGGCTGTGGGAACCTGAGCATGCGCGGTAGCGCTAAATGAGCACTTAGGCTCAGAACGGTTGAAGACTCTAGCCACCTGATGCCCCCTCAGCCCGACACCTCGAGTGATGAACAGATGGCTCTGTGGAGTCGACCGGTCCCAATGTGGGAGTCAATGACGGGACTGGACCGGTTCGGGACTCAGAAGGACCCCGAACCCTAACATACACAGACCACACAGGGGTAAGGGGTATAGAACACGGACGAAATAGGGGTGAGGGGTATAGAACACGGACAAAACAGGGGTGAGGGTTATAGAACACGGACGAAACAGGGGTCAGGGTTATAGAACACGGACGAAACAGGGGTGAGGGGTATAGTACACGGACCAAACAGGGGTGAGGGGTATAGTACACGGACCAAACAGGGGTGAGGGGTAGAGTACACGGACCAAACAGGGGTGAGGGGTAGAGTACACGGACCAAACAGGGGTGAGGGGTATAGAACACGGACCAAAAGGGTAAGAGGTATAGTACATTACTATTTCTACATCCATATGCCCGGATCTTACCTTCTCTGTATACAGTGTACCCCTCGGTTTTCCACTTTCCTGGATCTTCTGCCGTTCTCCGATCTGTCGCTCTCTCTCGGTGGTGATGCTTCTGCGGTGCTGCTGCTCTCGGGCGGCCTCGGACTCAGCCACAAGAACATTTTTTTCGGATCTTGGAGTAGAAAGAAAAAACAAAACAAGAAATAAAATAAATAAATAAATAAATAAATAAATTTGAAAGAAGTGAATCAGTTTCTTTCAAGTTGAGTTCAGGTGACCACAAGATTCACAGGAAAGGTGAAGTATACACCAAACCAAATACACCTGCTCCATCCCCACCGCAAATACACCTGCTCCATCCCCACCGCAAATACACCTGCTCCATCCCCACCGCAAATACACCTGCTCCATCCCCACCGCAAATACACCTGCTCCATCCTCACCGCAAATACACCTGCTCCATCCCCACCGCAAATACACCTGCTCCATCCGCATCGCAAATACACCTGCTCCATCCCCACCGCAAATACACCTGCTCCATCCCCACCGCAAATACACCTGCTCCATCCCCACCGCAAATACACCTGCTCCATCCTCACCGCAAATACACCTGCTCCATCCCCACCGCAAATACACCTGCTCCATCCGCATCGCAAATACACCTGCTCCATCCCCACCGCAAATACACCTGCTCCATACGCACCGCAAATACACCTGCTCCATCGTCACCGCAAATACACCTGCTCCATCCCCACCGCAAATACACCTGCTCCATCCCCACCGCAAATACACCTGCTCCATCCCCACCGCAAATACACCTGCTCCATCCCCACCGCAAATACACCTGCTCCATCCCCACCGCAAATACACCTGCTCCATCCGCACCGCAAATACACCTGCTCCATCCGCACCGCAAATACACCTGCTCCATCCCCACCGCAAATACACCTGCTCCATCCCCACCGCAAATACACCTGCTCCATCCCCACCGCAAATACACCTGCTCCATCCGCATCGCAAATACACCTGCTCCATCCGCATCGCAAATACACCTGCTCCATCCCCACCGCAAATACACCTGCTCCATACGCACCGCAAATACACCTGCTCCATCGTCACCGCAAATACACCTGCTCCATCCCCACCGCAAATACACCTGCTCCATCCCCACCGCAAATACACCTGCTCCATCCCCACCGCAAATACACCTGCTCCATCCCCACCGCAAATACACCTGCTCCATCCCCACCGCAAATACACCTGCTCCATCCCCACCGCAAATACACCTGCTCCATCCGCACCGCAAATACACCTGCTCCATCCGCACCGCAAATACACCTGCTCCATCCTCACCGCAAATACACCTGCTCCATCCCCACCGCAAATACACCTGCTCCATCCCCACCGCAAATACACCTGCTCCATCCCCACCGCAAATACACCTGCTCCATCCCCACCGCAAATACACCTGCTCCATCCTCACCGCAAACACACCTGCTCCATCCCCACCGCAAATACACCTGCTCCATCCCCACCGCAAATACACCTGCTCCATCCCCACCGCAAATACACCTGCTCCATCCCCACCGCAAATACACCTGCTCCATCCCCACCGCAAATACACCTGCTCCATCCGCACTGCAGACCTACAGAGCCGAGTAAGCCATTACAATTGATCTTGTGGATCCTGCTGTACATACAAAAGTTGCGGCAGAAAATGCTGATATTTAGTGCACAGGTTCTTAACGTCATGACCCAAGATTGCCATCTTCTGCCAACCAAACAGATCCAGCATTCCCCGATACGGAGAGGCGCACCTCACATACTTCATACTAATGGAACTGTGATGTATGTTCATTAGTGATGAGCGGGCACTACCATGCTCAGGTGCTCAGTACTAATGATAAACAAGCATGGTAGTGCCCGCTCATCACTAGTTACGAGTACTGAGCATCCGAGCATGGTAGTGCCCGCTCATCATTAGTTACCAGTACTGAGTACCCGAGCATGGTAGTGCCCGCTCATCACTAGTTACCAGTACTGAGCATCTGAGCATGGTAGTGCCCGCTCATCACTAGTTACCAGTACTGAGCACCTGAGCATGGTAGTGCCCACTCATCACTAGTTACCAGTACTGAGCACCTGAGCATGGTAGTGCCCGCTCATCACTAGCTACCAGTACTGAGCACCTGAGCATGGTAGTGCCCGCTCATCACTAGTTACCAGTACTGAGCACCTGAGCATGGTAGTGCCCGCTCATCACTAGTTACGAGTACTGAACCTCCGAGCATGGTAGTGCCCGCTCATCACTAATCTCATGTCTACCTCTAGCTGGTGTATCACTATCGCACCTCAGCGTGGACAGCTCGTTCTCGTAGCCTGTGATGTCTTTCTCCAGTTTCTCCTGCACGGATTTTGCTTCTAGCAGCAGTTTCTCCAAATCCTGAATCCTTGTCCTAAGTTTTAGAGATTCTGAAGCAGAATTGCTGATCAGTTCTGTCACCTACAAAAAAAAGGGCACATAAGTAAATAAAAAGTTAGAAAGTCGTCACTTCCAGCTCCTAATAGATAAAAGTATGCAAACCACTTGACATGCCACCAGACAGAACACCACGGCCACCTATATAGGGTAATATAGACTGGATATTCCGCCCATATTGGAATACCATCCAAACATGCAATCCCCCCCCCCCCCCAAAAAAAAAGGTGTGCTTTACTCACCCTCACCAGGTCCCACATTAAGTCTTAGACATTATTCCTGATATCTTTTAAGGTCTGCAGTGCTGACATCACATTGATAGTGCTGCAGACAATCACTGACTTCAGCAGCTCTGCCCAAGTAGACGGCATGAGCCGCTCAGCTCAGTGATTGTCTGCAGCACTATCAATGTGATGTCAGCACTGCAAACAATAGCAGACACCAGGAGCAGCAACAGAGACTCGGACCTGGAACCAGGGAGGGTGAGTAAAGCACAGCTTTTTTTTTTTTTTTTTTTTAAACCAACCTGCACCCAGGGCATAGAGGTTGTCTATAAACTGAAAACCCCTTTAAGGAGGTTGAATATTATTAGGATTGGTCGACAACAAACAGTTTTACTCATAGATATATCCGTTTCTTATTTGTATCACTTCCGTGTGAAGACCTTACAGCCGTCCACACAAATTAGATAAAAGTCGGCCAAAATTGTCAATTTCGACTTTTTCACTTCGCCTTAATCCCTGTTAAAAAAGGTCTTGTGTTATGCTGGATTTTTAGTCCATTAAAGTGACACTTTCAGCAGGATTCTGCACAGTAATCTGAAGACAGCATGCGGCAAGAATTAAAACAGAACATTCAGCCCTGCTTGTCTTATCTCAGTATTTTTTTGGTTACATGTAATGTTAGCTTAAGCCTTTTATCTTTATGGTTAGTGGGTCTCAGCAGGGCATGAATTGTAGTCTGACTCCGCCCCCCCCTCTGTGATTGGCAGCTACTGTCTATGGAAATGTACACTGAAAGCCTAGTGTGGGCGGGGACAGCCCTGCTTGTCTTATCTCAGTCTTTTTTTGTTTATCTGCAATGTTAGCTTAAGCCTCTTATCGTTATTGTTAGTGGATCTCAGCAGTGGATGAGTTGTAGTCTGACTCCGCCCTCCCTCTGTGATTAGCAGCTTCAGTCTATAGAAAGCCTAGTGTGGGCAGGTACAGCTCTCCCATGCAAAATCTAAAATCTTTCACTGTGTCAGAACGGCTGCAGCCACTAATCTATGTGATACATGCTTGAGCTCAGGATGTCTTTGCCTACATCATGCTGCTCTCAGATGAGGTAGCAAAAACCTGCTGACAGATTCCCTTTAAGTGAAATATACTCCATTTTGTAGCCTACGTCCCCAATATGCCAGCTGTTGAGGCTCGGAAAATCTGAATGCTGGTGGCCAATGTTAATCTAAGCTGTATGGACTGCTTTCGTTATGGACCGTCACATGCAAAATTTCATCCAGGCTGTTACAAATGCAATACGTACATAAAACACGTAGAAGCACGGCCAGCGATAAAACATACCTGTGATAACTTATCTGGCTGCGAGAAACTCATGTTTAGCTCGTGCTCTGTGATCACCTTTTTAATCGAGGTGCCACCTTGCTTAGACTTTTCCACTACTGTTCCTTCCTTGAGCATCTGGAGCAATCGCTCTCGATCGTGCTGTAAGCTTGCCATCGCTTTGGAGAAAGCGTCCATCTGTTGAGCATAAGTGGCGCACTCAGACGTGAGGCTGGTGACCTCCAAACCTTTGTTTGTTAAGGAATTACACAAAGAGTCTATTACAGCCATCAGCTGGTCAGTAGTAATCTGGACATCAATGGAGAGAAGATGTTCACTAAGGAGGTTGTTGCTTTTGAAGATACCATAGATCTGGGATTTGAAGCTACGTAGTTGACTTTCAAGATCATCTCCTCGGATCTTCTCAGTTTTCAGCTCCGATGCGTAACGCCATTGCAGTTCTTTAAAATCATCAATCAATGAATCTCGATTATTCTGTAAGGCTGCCATTGCTTTCCCGAAAGACTCATTTTGAGATTTCAACTGCTTATTCTCGAGGAAAAGGCCCCAGTAGGCTTCTTCAGCGTTCTCTTCTAACTTTTCACTGGCCAACTGGTGGCTATTTTGTTCTAGAAGATCTATCAAGTCCTCGTCAGATTTTTCCTGATTGTCCTTATACTTGTTCTTTCTGGATTCATCGAGCATCTTTTCTTTGTTAATGGCAGCAATGAGATCTTCTTGATCTTTAACTTTAGGTATTAATTTCCGATTCTCTGCTTCTAAGGCTGTGGCCGAATTTTGGAGGATCTCGTTGGCGCTTTGCATTTCTCTACACTGCTTCTCAAGATCACATTTTTCTTGCTCCAGATTTTTAATCAGCTCTAGCTTTTGTTTTAGTAATTCCTTTAATTGTTCGTCTTTCAGAGACAACACTTGGTTCAGATCTTCCCTATATCGGATGAGTTGTGCTCCCAACATGGCATTTTCGGCATTGAGGTCGTCAACTTTATTTAAGGCGTTCCGACGTTCTTCTTTAAGGCTACTGTTCTCATTGGCGGCAGAGACGATGATGTTGTCTTTTTGGCTCAGGACCCGCTCATTTCTCCGATTGATCATTTGTAATTCTGAGCTAAGTTGATCTCGATCAGTTTGAAGTGAAGACATTGATTTCCTGAAGGCCTCAATTTCACTAACGATCATAGCTTTGTCACTTACTGCTTTATCATACTTCACTTTAAGACTTTGATAGTCGCTCTCGACCCTTCGATATTCCACATCGGACTTTGCCTTTTCAGCTTCAACAGAGGAAAAACGTTGCTCGTAGTCTTCCACTTGTTTACGATACTGACCTTGGATTTGTTCCAGGTAGTTGGACATCTCTCCATCTTTGGAGGAGAGTAACACAGAGATTTCCTTATCTTTATTGTCAATGATTTCTTTCATGTGTCGAGACATGGTGACCTGTTTCTGTATATCGATTCTAACTTTTTCACTCTCTACTTTAAGCAGTTGGATCTCCTGCTCATTTTCTGTTATTATGTCCTTTAGTGCCCTCAACTCAACATCTGTAGGGATCTCCTGGAGTGACCCCTTTTCCGAGTCTACATCCCTAAGTACTTCTTTGGGTCGATAACTTGGCTCTATTAATTTAAGTTTATTTCTTGAACTACCATTTATTTGTGAGAAATTATTGGTTAATTCTTCATCTACTAAGTTATCTGAGGACAACAAGTGTTTTTTGCTTACCTGATTCTTACCCTTTAGGTCTGCAGTTTCCCTGAGCTGAGAAGATGCGTGCTCAAGTTCTCTCTGAAGATTTTCGTTTTGGCCATTTGTTTCCTTCAGAGCTCCCTCAAGATCTAATATGAGTTCTTGAAATCTTATGGAATCACGTTGAAGCTGATTGATCTCTTGTTGCTTCTCTTTCAGAAGTTCTTGTAACTCTTTGGATTTGGTTTTGGTTCCTCGGTTATCGTCTTGAGCGTATTTAATTCTTTTTTCGAGATCTTGTAGAACCTTTAATTGGTGTTCTTCTTTTTCCCGCATAATATTGTTTTTCTCGGCTCTGAGAAACTCTACCTGCTGGCTAAGAGTATTGGTTTGTGCCTGGAGAGACTTAAATTTGTCGGAGAGCAAGCTGTTGTTCTTGCCAACCCTCAGTAATTCCATCTCCAAATTCTCCCTCTCATTTTTCACGTTGCAAAACTGCTCCTGTACATTTTCTATCTCCTCGAGAAGGAGGGCCTTGTCGTCTTCTAAAATTTTCACTTTTTCGCTCAAGTTTATCTTATCTATTTCCATGTTGCTTATGTCGCTCTCTAATTTCAGAACGGCGCTCTTTTCCTGTTCCAGTAATTGGCCGGAGCTGTTCAATGTCTCTAAGAGATTGAGTCTTTTGATTTCACTCTTTTCCAAACTGTCCTCTGTATCTTGGACCTTCGCTTCCAACTCCGTAACCGTTTTGGACAGAGTCTCATTGTCACAACTGAGCGTAGAGATTTTAACTTCCATATCAGACTTGTACATATTCATGTCCATCTGCAACTTATCCAGGGTGGTTTTAATAACTGAAATACTAGTATTTTCCTTTTCTTTGTTCTCCAGAGAAGTCTTTAAATTCTCACATACTTCTCTTAAGTGTTTATTTTCTTCTATAAGCCTCCCGTTTTCTTGGGATATTTCATCAAGGAGTGACACTTTCTCTGCTGTATCCATAAGTCGCTTGGTTTCCAACTTTACCTTCTGTATCTCCGTCTCTTTAGATTCCAGAACAGCTCGAAGTTTGTCCATCTCCGCGTTGCTATCGTCAATTTGCTTTGCCAGGCCTTGATTTTCCGTCTGAAGCTCGTGATATTTGATTAGAACGTCACCTTTTTCTTTCTTCGTTATTTCTATGACATGTCGCATCTTATCAATTTCATCACTGATGTTTTCATACGCTTGAAGAAGGGACTCGTACTCTTTATTTAATTCGCCGTGTTTAGCTTTCCATCCGGTCAACTCAACCGTCTGGGAATCTTGTAAGGAATTCAACTGGAAAGAAAACGCTTCTTTTTCTTGGACAATAGATTCCATTGTAGATTTTAGGCTTTCACAAGCTGCCGAAAGATTTTCATTGACTAGTAAAAGGCGTTCTTTCTCAGACAGGAGATCGTTATTCTTCTCGGTCAGTAATGAAATCTCAGACAGTTGGTTTTCCCGAATTTCGGAATGTTGACGTTTCATTTCTTCTGTTTCCAAAGTTAAAGATTCAATGTTTTGTTTCAGCATTTTGTTTTCCTTAAGTAAATCTTTACGTGACACCAAAGCTGCCTGAAGCTTTCTCTGGATTTGCTCTTTAGAGCCGTTTTCTTCTGAAACTTTTCTCGTGCGATCTTCATGGAGCTGCTCAATTACTTTGTTGGTGCTCGTAAGCTGCTTTTCAAGATCCTCAATTATACTTTGTTTCTTAGAACAAATTTTACATAATGGTGGATGATCACAAGTTTCATCTTGAAGATTATCAAAATCTTGGGGAACAACTTGGTTAACACCAGGACTGGTACGCGATTGCACCGACAACAAGTCTTCTTTCTTGGAGTCTCTTAACTTTGTCCTAAAATCTGATAACTCAATTTCTGCTTTCTCTAATTTTATCGTAGATTCTTCGAGCTTTTCTTTCATCTTCTTATATTCATCCTTCAGTTTCTCCGACTCTTCTTGATATTCTTTCAGTTGGCCACGCATTCTTTCTACGTCTTCGTCGTGGATTTTTAAGTTTACGTTAAGAGAATCTTTAGTTGCGGCAATTTCTTTATCTTTCTCTAATAATTCAAGAACTTTTAGCTCAAGGCTTTGCTTGAGTTTGGAAATTTCGGACTGATTGACCTGGCGAGTTTCTAAGTACGACTCTCTATCGCTGGTTAGTTTCTGAATGGTGGCTTGCTTAGTTTCAATCATCGTTCCAGCTACTTCTATCTCTTTCTGCAGCGACTTTATCTCATTTTCACAGTGTTCTAGCTCTGCCGACTTAGAAGCCACTACGCTATTTAGAGAGCGTATTTGCTCTTCATATTGCTGAATATCCCTAGCCAGTTTTTGCATTTCTTCTTTTAATAATTGCATTTCAGTCAACAGTTGCACGTGTTCGGAATTTAGTCTCAGCAGCTCTGCTTCCTTGTCGCGGATACTGCTGGTCATTTCGGAAGCCGCCTTTTCATGCTCCTTTAATTCGCGAAGCTTGTGTGAAATATCTTCAATTGTCTTTTTCTGGTCGTCTATTTCAAGCTCCTTATTGTTCAGCTCGGATTCTTTTTGGAAAAGCAGCTCCTGTTGTGCTTGAACTTGCTGTTGCAGAGTATGCACTCGTTCTTTTTGTTGTTCGCACTCGGCATATTTAGCATCGTAGGAACGCTGCAAGTCCGATTGTGCTTTCTGTAGCAGCTCAAACTCTTTGATGCTTCTACTAAGACTTTGTAGAAGGCCGCCGTGTTTTTCTTTGCTCTCAGAATTTTCTTGGCTGCATAAAAGCGATGCATGGACATTATTATGAACAATGGAATTTTCCACGTGTGACAACGAAGCCTCGGCAAAAGTCGAATCTTGATCAACGGTCAACACCTCCACAGACGACATTGGAGTCCTTGTCTGACCTTGTACTTTTTCGAGACATGTCTTCAGGTTTTCAAGACTTTCCAACAAGTGCACATTTTCTTCTTCCACGCTCTTTAATTTTTCCTTCAGAGCATTTTTTCTCTGATGTAGATTTTGGTCTTTTTCTTGAATGCTTTTTAAGTATTCCTGGCACAGGTTGTCTTTCTCCGTGAGGCTTTGCTGCAGTTCGGTGACGTTTTTCTGGATCTGAACCAGGTGCTGTTCTTTTTCGGAGAAAGCGCTGTTGAGTTCACTTAATTTTGTATCCTTTTCCAGCAATTCTTGCTTGGCGAGCTGTACGTAAGACTGCAGATCTTCATTCTCCATCCTAAGAGATTGTAATTTGCCATTCAAATCTTCCACAGTTCTTCCAAGTTCGGAGACTTTTACCTCTTCTTCTTTTAATTCGTCTTGTTTATTTTGTTCCAGTTTTTCAATTTTTTGCATTAGATCTTTCCGTATAACTAAAGCGGCCTGTAGTTTTCTCTTTAAGTTCTCCCGTTCTTTGCTGAATTTTTCCGATTGGAGATCTTTCTCGTTGGTCAATTTGCTTAAATAGGTCTCCTTATCAGCTAGTACCTGTTCTGACAGCTGTAATTTTTTCTCGCATGCCTCAAGTTTCTCGGATAGTTCAGACATTTGCAACAGATAAGAACTTTTCTCAGACTGTAGACTCTTAAGCTCCACGCTCAACCCATTTCTTTCTTCAGACACTTTAACCATTTCGCTTGACACCGATTCCATAACCTGCATCAGAGAAGCATCTTTATCCTTCACTTGATCACTGAGTGTGGATATTAACTCCTTCTGTTGGTTCAGCTGTACGTTAAGTTCTTCGATGAGGGAATCTTTCGTATTAACATCTTCTATGAGTTGCCCAATCTTTGTTCTTTCTTCATTCAACAATATACGGAATTTTTGCAGTTCTTCGTTAGAAACCATTATTTCTTCTTGGAGAGCACCTACTCGAGTCTTCAACTCTACGACTACATTTTCTTTTTCTATCACTTGATCGCCGAGTGTGGATTTTACCTCCTTCTGTTGGCTCAGCTGTACGTTAAGTTCTTGGATGAGGGAATCTTTCGAATTAACATCTTCTATGAGATGTCCAATCTTTGTTCTTTCTTCATTCACCAATGTACGGAATTTTTCCAGTTCTTCGTTAGATACTGTTATTTCTTCTTGGAGAGCACCTAACCGAGTGTTCAACTCTACGACTACATTTTCTTTTTCTATCACTTGATCGCCGAGTGTGGATTTTACCTCCTTCTCTTGGCTCAGATGTACGTTAAGTTCTTGGATGAGGGAATCTTTCAAATTAACTTCTTCTATGAGTTGCCCAATTTTTGTTCTTTCTTCGTTCAACAATATATGGACTTTTTGAAGTTCTTCATTAGATGCCATTATTTCTTCTTGGAGAGCACCTACCCGGGTGTTCAACTCTACGATTACACCTTCTTTATCCTTCACTTGATCACCGAGTGTGGATTTTAACTCCTTCTGTTGGCTCAGCTGTATGTTAAGTTCTTGGGCAAGGGAATCTTTCGTATTAAGATCTTCTATGACCTGTCCAATCTTTGTTCTTTCTTCATTCAACAATATACGGAATTTTTGCAGTTCTTCGTTTGATACCATTATTTCTTCTTGGAGAGCACCTACCCGAGCGTTCAACTCTACAATCACATTTTCTTTTTCTTTTAAGACTCTTTGGACACTAGAAGTGTTGGCTTCAGCGGTTTTAAGTTCTGCCATTAATGATTCATTATCTACCTTTTGTTCTTTAACCTTCTGTAACTCTTCAAGAAGAAGGTCTCTCTTTTTCTCAGACGAGAGAACAGCCTGGTCCTTCTGCTCAATTTCTCTGTCTTTTCCCTGAATGACTTCCTTTAAGTCTGCTACTTTCGACTTGTAGTCTGACACAACGCAAAGCATCGAGGAAAACTTGCTTCTATACTCATACTCTTGGTCAAAATCATCGCGATCTGAGAAATTCTCATCGCACAAAGCACATAACTGTTTATCGACAAAAAGCAAGTCTTTAAGCAAGCTCTGTAGCGTCTCCTCCTTTCCTTTAATGTCATTGCCTAAGCTCACATTCTGTTCTCTAAGTTTCCCATTTTCCTCCTTCACTTGTGTAACCTCTTTTTGTGATTGTTGCTGCCGTTCACTAAGATTTTCTATGTGTACTTTCAAAGCATAGTTTTCCTCAGCTTGAGCACTAACCTGCTTCTGAAGATCGGTATTTTCGGCTTTCACCGCATTCAGGTTTTCTGCGCCGGCGGATACACGCTCTTCTGCTTCTTGTACTTGACGCTGCAGATTTCCTATAACCGTGTTTTTCTCGGTTAACTCGTTCTGAACCGTGGCTAAGGAGGTGTCTCTGTCTAACTGTAATGATTGCAAAAACTTTTCCAATTGCAATTTTTGTTGGACTGCAGATTCCAATTGTTGGCTTATCTGCCGTTTGTCATTCGCGGACGTTTGCTGCTCTTGCAAGAAACTTGCATTTAAGATGTCCAGGTCTTGCTTCAGATTTTCAATACTTTGCCCTTGTGAAGAACATCTCTCCTCCAGGGTCTGAACGAGGCCTTCAGTCTCTGTTTTTTCCCCCGTCAGTGCCTGCAGTTGAGTAGACGTCTCTTGGTACTCTCTCTTTACAGACTGCAGTTCATTTCTTAAGTCTTCCTCTGCTCTCTGATGTTGAGAAATGATATCATCTTTTAGTTTCAATGCCTCAGATATATTTTTGACATTAGAACTACCTTTGTCTAGTTCTTCGCGTAAAAGATTCACCTCGCTGGCAAAAGCCTGAAGGTTGCTTTCCAACATTTGAAGCTTAGCATCCTTTTCGCTAGCGGAGTCTAGAAGTTTAGAAATCTCAACTTCCTTACGGCTGTTAGACTCCGCCAGCTCCTGTTTTTGCTCATACAGGGAGGCATACTTCTCCTGGAGATTTTGTACAGTGTTTTCTTTTTCCGAGACAGCTTGCTCGAGGGTTTTGACTTTAAGACCAAGTTCATCTACAGTTGTCCGAAGCTCGGAACTAAATTTTCTGTGTTGCTCCAATTCAGCATTAAGGGCTTCTTCCTTTCCACAATGTGAACTTTCTTGTTCTTCCAACGAAGCAGTCAGTTTGCGAATATCGGCGAGTTGCTTCATATTAGCTTCCTCTAAACTAGTTACTTGTATTAGTAACATATTGCTCTGCTCTTCTTTACTTAGCAATTTCCCTTTTAATTCCTCAATTTCCAAAATAGAATTCTTAACGGTCAGATCTTTATCCGATACTGCAGCCTTATATTGGCCAATATCATGCAACAATGTTTCGTTGGTTTTCTTCTGTTCTTCCAAAGAGTCTTGAAGTTCCGACAACTGGGCCTTCAGATTTGCGTAGCCGTCAACCTTCTCCTTCAGACATTCGTCTTTTTTGGCTAAAGACCCATTCAGTTCTTCTACATTGCCCTTCAAGTTTTTGACTTGAGAGTGAAGATCGGAAATGATCTCAACATGTTCTACCAATTGAGCTTTTAATAACTCCACTTCCTCGCTCTTATTTTTTAAGATCTGCATCTGTTGACTCAACTTCTTCAGTTCTTGCTCTTGGTCTTCAAGTCTTTGCCGCTGTTGAGCACAATCCGAAACGGAGCTTTGCAGTTCGTTTTGAAGGGCGGAAATAGTCTGCAGATAGTGACCTTCGCCTTCTAATTTCTTTTCTGTTTGTTGGATGAGTTCTTCCTTTCTTAGGAGAAGAGCGTCCTTCTCATCAACGCTACGTAGCAGATCCCGTTTTTCTGCTTCCAGTAGATCAATCTGATCCTTCAAAGACAAAATAGTATGGCCCTGTTGTGATGAATGAGAGCTGAGAACGTTGACTTCTTCTGACTTATCGGACAACGTGGTTTTAAGTTGTCCAAGGTCAGAATTTAGTTTCTCCTTTTCTATTGTTAACAGATTTAATTGCTGATTTAAGGAGTCTACCGCTGATTGACTTTGCACGACTTGTGACTGAAGTGCGTTCTGCTGAGCTTCTAAATTTGATATCGACAATAGGAAGGACTCTCTTTCGAGGGTTAACCTTTTAACTTCCTTGCTGCCAACTTCTACTTCCTCCCTAATTATTGAATTTTCCACAACTTTATTATCGAATTCCTCCTGCAGCTTGCCGAGAGCTGTATTTAATCTTTCTACATTCTCGGTGACTTTCTTATTGACCTCTCTAAGCGCCTGCTCTTCTCCCAGTAACTTATCCAAGTTCCTTCTCATATCCTCAACCTGAATAGACTGCGTCTTAAGGAGGGTCTCTTTCTCCTCCAATACCCGCGTGTTACTCTCTACCGCTCGTCTTAACTCTTCCACTTTTTTGTGCAAAGCCGCATTTTTTTTTTCATTCTGTTTCAACTTTTTACACGTCGTGTCGTAGTCGGAAGTCTTGGATTTTAGTGCTTCATCTTTCTGTTGTTCAACGATCCTGGATTCTTTCAACTCTTCTTCTAGAGACTGAACCCGAGTCTGTAATGTAAGGATGACTTCTTGCTCTTCGCGCACTCGATTCTTTAGGTTGAGACACTCCTTAGCCTTCTCTACTAACTGAGTGGTGGTCGTATTCGTATTCTGGACACTTTGAGCAGAAATTAACTCCATTTCCTTCTGAAGATTCTCCTTTTCTCGTGATAGGCTTGACGTTGCGTTCTGGAGATTTGAGAGCTCCTGTTCTTTCTCCGCCACCATTTTCTGGATATCTTGTAATGATTGGGTCATAGCAGATATCTCAGATTCTTTTTGGCCAACTTGAACCTGCAAATTTTCCTTTTCATTGGAAACTTGTCTATTTTGATCCTCCAAGGTATGAACTTTTCTTTCAAGCTCTTCAACGGAGCTCATCACAGACTTCAGAGAAGTCTCTTTATCGGCAAGTGAACTTTCTAAGTCTTTGGTTTGCACACGAAGTGCTTCGGTTTCTGAATGCAGTTTATTTATCATTTCTGTTTTCGTCCCCATTTCCTTTTGAAATTCTTCCGCCTTTTTTTGCAGAGTTTTCACCAACTCCTCCTTACTTTGCGCCAACGTTGCGAGACTTTCCTGCAAAGATGATAATTCTTCCTTCTTACTGCTCAGCTCTTCGTCCAGTTTACCGGATCGCTCCTCGCGCTCCGAGACCCGTTTTGATAACTCCTTTATCTCTTCGTCTTTTTTTGCCAACTCGGAAACTAATTGGTTGTATTGTTCTTTTCCTGTTTTCAGCTCGTTTTGGTACCCCTGTTCCCGAGTGTTTTTTTCTTCCAACAATACAGAAAGCCTTTCTTTTTCCGAGTGATCTTCTTCGAACTGTAATTTTAAGCTCTCAACTTCTTCTCTGTGCGTCTTTTCCATTTCATTGACTTTTCCAACAGATGCGTTCATCTGTTCCTTAAGAGACGCAATCTGTGCCGAACATTCGGTAAGGTGATTATTGTGAGTTACTGCCTGTGTTTGGATCTCCAGACGAAGGTTCTTGATTATGACGCCGTTCTCGTTCATCTGTCTAATTAGCTCTTCCGTTTCCTTAATTTTACTCTCACTTTCACGCTTTGCTTTATGTAACTCTGACTCCATTTCGCTCAGTTGCTCAGACAGAGATGAGATCTTGGAGCTGCTTTCCTGGACGTCCAAAGATTGCGTTTCCCTCATATGGTGAAGTTCTCGTTCCATTTTTACGAGAGCGTTGGCCATCTCGCTCATCTGCTCCTCTTTAAATTCAATCGTCTCCTTAAAGATGGTAATCTGCTCAGAATATTCGGTCAGGCTCGCCGAGAGAGAGGACATTTCTCTGTCCTTTTCTTGCAAGAGCTCCTTGAGAACGTCTACTTCCCTCTCGCATCTTTGCAAGTCGTGAAGAAGTTGCGATTGCTTTTCTAGATGACCCGTGTTAAGCCGATCCAGTTCGTCGTTTGTCTGATCGAGGTCAACTTGGAGCTTTTCCAAAGATGAATCCTGCACCGATACCTGCAGGGGATAAAGATATAAAGAAAGTAAGATTGCAGCTACGGGCTCACGTTACTAGCAAATGGCATACATTATCCCATCTTTATTTCTACATGCAATAAATGCAGAGAGCAGAATGTACTGATTGCAAAACTCTTCACACTTCCTATAACCTGGACTAGACATATATATGGCACTTTTTCATGCATTACCATATTTTTTGTTTATAATATGCACCCCAAATTTAGAGGCGGAAAATAGGAAAAAAAATAATTGTTAAAATGGGGTCCGTCTTACAATCCTAGAGTGTCTTAATCCAAATTCTCACCATGGGGGAGCGGCTCAGGAAGGTCACAGGAGGCAGGGTCAACGATGCTGCGGGCTCCGAGGAAGGGGTGTTGTGGGTCAGGAGGGTCAGCGATGCTGCGGGCTCGGCACCATTGATCTGCTGGCGGGCTGCGGGGGTGTCACTGCAGTCCGGCGACTCAGGAGGGTCAGAGGATGAGGTGTCTCAGAGGCGGTTTACATTCATCCGACTGCCAGTTCCGTTGAATTGCCTGTGGTTGACAAGGTGGACTGCAATAAAATGGCCGTGGAGGCGGCGCGTGTGCAGATAGGACTCCGTGGCCATTTTGTTGAAGTCCAATACACCAATCTGTGCACACGCCGCCTTTACGGCCATTTTCTTGAAGCCCATCACATCAAGCGCAGTCAATTCAATGGAGTCCACAGTCAGATCAATGCACCCACTGCCAATACACACCGTCCTGTGACCATACTGAGCCGCTCCACTGCTCCTCCAAGCCCTCAGTATTGCCGACCCTGCCTCCTATGACCCCGGCTGCACCACCGCCTCCCCAGTAAGCCATATCCAGATTATAAGATGCACCCCTATTTTACCCCCGTTTTTGGGGGGACAAAAATGCCTCTTATAATCCGGAAAATGCGGCACATCCTATATCTGATCAGACGTCAGGGTGAATTATCACTGCGTTTATTTGGCACAGTGTATATTTGGCAAAGACTCTACAAATGCAAAAGCCAAAACTATACATAGACCCCAGTAAACCATTGGAGTCTATGGGTGTAATAATTTAGCCTTTTCTTCAACCTTAATAGCAGAAACTAAGTTTTTTTTGGAAATTAAACTACAACGCCCAGTATGGCTGTTAGGGCATGTTGGGAGTTGCCAGTTTCACCACAGCCGGGGAAAACACTGACATTATATGTCTTCTATGACACAATGAGGCCGTGAGGTTTTCTTTACAGGGTCATGGAAATGTTATTTAAAATTAGAAGTGAATCGCAATAGTATCTATAGAGCCGCTATAGTATCTATAGAGCCGCTCCAGATATTTTAGGTCATCTTCGAGACCTAATTCCAGTAACTCAGGCTGTGATACGTCCAGGTAACCTTGTAATGCTTTAGCGGCTCCGGATATAATTGCGTTATGGCGTCATCACCGCTAAATAAGGAAATATCTTCCTTAGAGGTCATGACGTATACAGACTATTATAGAAAGGGACAGAGTGGTGGCCAAAAGCTTCATAAGAAACTTTATAAGATGCACTTTTCTTCCTAAAAATGTGGGAGGAAAATGAAGGGTGGGCCTTATAAGCTGAATATAAACTGACCGGGGGTGATGGAGAGGGGTCACAGGAGGCAGGGGCAATGCTGCGGGCTGTGCGCTGTGCTGTACTTCGGGCAGTGCACTGTGGGCTCTGCTGCGGTGCGCTGAAGGCTCTGCTGCGGTGCGTGAGGGCTCTGCTGCGGTGCGCTGTGAGCTCTGCTGCTGTGCGCTGAGGGCTCTGCTGCGGTGCGTGAGGGCTCTGCTGCGGTGCGTGAGGGCTCTGCTGCGGTGCGCTGTGAGCTCTGCTGCTGTGCGCTGAGGGCTCTGCTGCAGTGCGTGAGGGCTCTGCTGCAGTGCGTGAGGGCTCTGCTGCGGTGCGCTGAGGGCTCTGCTGCGGTGCGCTGAGGGCTCTGCTGCGGTGCGCTGAGGGCTCTGCTGCACTGCGGGCAGTGAAGCAGGGGTTGCCATCTTGAATGTCGGTAGTGCAGGCTTCAAATAATGGCACCCCGAGTTAGCCCATGCGCAGATGGAGCTCTCGGCTCAAGATCTTATCTACGCATGCGCCGCCTTCGGCCCACTGATCTCCCAGAAGCGGACTTAGGGAAAATGGCGCCTGGAGGTGGCGCGTGCGCAGATCAGGTCTAGGTTTGTGATTGAGCCGATAGCTTAAATCTGCGCAGGAGCAGACTCCAGGTGCCATTTCTTTGAAGTCCGCACTGCCGACATTCAGGATGGTGGCCCCTGCCTCACCGTCCACAACACAGCAGAGCCCATAGCGTAGCAGAGCCCGCAGCACAGCGCAGCAGAGCTTCTCAGCGTCGCCATCTGCAGCGAGCATCTGGGACACCCACTGCACCATCACTGTACTCCAGCACCGCCCCTGCCTCCTCCGACCCCACTCCACCACCGCTGCCGCCCCCTCCAGTAAGACACCACCGGAAGACGGACCCATATTTTTTTTCTTCTAAATTTAGGGTGCGTCTTATAAAACAGAAAATATGGTATTTCCAGCCATTTAAAAGCTTTAAACCCTACAAAATGATGCTTCCGCGTTTAGCCGTCCTTAGGTTCATGATATAGGCCGCCCGACTAGTCTGTATCATCGACCATCCATCCCGTCTTTATGAGTAAGGGGAAACGACTGGGGTCACCCCAATTTTTCCCCAATGATGACCCATATTATTAACTCTTAATTTATTGAAACATATGAAATAAACCACAAATCCGCAGTGTCTTTGCCCGGACGTCGTACTCACCCGGTCTTTAAATGTAGACACCTTCTCCGTCAGCTCCGAATTGGTCACTTTTAATGCAGCGTTCTCCGATTCCGATGCCTGTTGTCTCCTTGAGACTTCATCAAGCTGGAATAAAAGAAAAAGAAAGGAAAAACATCAATATCAGCTTATGCTACAACCTATACAACTGCTGTTATAAGCTTTGCTAAAAATATAAGACAAAACCACTCAGCGCATCACATACTATATGATCCGATCATATTTCATCAGTCGGAGAACCATATAATGTAATGTATGGCGGCTAGCCATACAAAAACTGAATCCCACCACCTGACGCTTGCTACTGCTGGCTGTTACTCCGGAACGTACATGCGCTCAGCGTGTGGCACAATACAAGGGTAACAATGGGGATGGTATAATAAAAGGCCTTGGTAATAGGAAGTTCCCTAACATCCCTATATGGGTCCTTTTTCCCCGTCGCCGTCACATGCCTGGGCCCTCATTTGCCCTGAACTCACCCTGGCTAGTGAGAAGGCTGGCAAGAACACTAGTCTCACCACTACAATAATACAGGGTAAATGAGACGGAAAAAGACGCAAAATGGAAAAACATTCCAAGTTTCTTCAATGCAGCAAAACACCACAGCTGCAATAGTCACAACACCTCAGCTTCTTCTAGAGACTGGCTCCTTCCAAGGTGGACAGCATAAGAATAAGATTCTATAACCGGCATCAGGTGGTAAGACACGTGACGTTTTATAGCAAAAAACAGTGATCACAAAGAGCTGCACCTGAGATTAAGGCTACAAAGGACAGCCAGATAGGAAAGAGTTGTTAACCCCTACAGCATCAAAAGAAAGTAGATTTACTAAAACATAAGCTGCCGACTTGTGCAAAATAAGGCATTGTGACCTTCTGGTCCCGCAGTCGCCAGAGGTTTTCCCAGAGCAGGACAATGCCAATGAACTTTAGTGTTGTGTCTGTGTGTGATCCTTTCTACACTCCGGTCTTCACTAGCTTATGTATCAGGACAATTTCTATTTTGCATTCATCCGTTTTTCCCCATGTCTACAGCCTGTATTCTCTGCTCTCCCCGAGACTGTAGATGCTTCTTTCCCTGTCCACTCTAAATAATATATGCACAATTTTCTCCTTGCAGATATCTCTAACTCTGGGAGAGGAGGTGGGGGGAGAAAGAGCCGTCAGAACTAGGAGCAGGGGCCTTCATGGATTTGTATCTGTTTTCCAAATGAATGTCAGCAGTATAATGCTAGAATTTTTTTTAATGAAGGCTATTTAGAAAGCTGCCTAATTTCGCATTTAGGAAGCAAATGAACGCAAAGTGGATACAATAAGGCTATGTGTACACACGCAATATTGGGGGAAATCTGCACCAAAATCTGCATGTCTAGCCTCCTCCCAGAAAAGTCTATGGGATTTCTGAAGTGCTGTGCCCACAATGCTTTTTCTTTCCTTGCAGATTTTGGTGCAGAAAATATCTGCAGCATGTCAATTGTTGGTGAGTTTTTCTTTTCTCTTGCATTTTTAGCCCTTCCAGCCATTGACTTCATAAAAAAAATGCATGGAAAAAAAAACAAAAAAATGCATTTTTTTTTTTGGTGCATTTTTCTACTAGAGGGTGCAGACTTCATGGAGAATATTTCTGCACCAAATCTGCAGCGTGTGCACACAGCCTAAAGGTTGATGTTTAATCTAAACTCCAACTCTGCTCAGGGCTGCGGGCGCTGCTCTGCTCAGGGCTGCGGGCCATGCTCTCCTCAGGGCTGCGGGCCATGCTCTCCTCAGGGCTGCGGGCCATGCTCTCCTCAGGGCTGCGGGCCATGCTCTCCTCAGGGCTGCGGGCCATGCTCTCCTCAGGGCTGCGGGCCATGCTCTCCTCAGGGCTGCGGGCCATGCTCTCCTCAGGGCTGTGGGCCATGCTCTCCTCAGGGCTGCGGGCCATGCTCTCCTCAGGGCTGCGGGCCATGCTCTCCTCAGGGCTGCGGGCCATGCTCTCCTCAGGGCTGCGGGCCATGCTCTCCTCAGGGCTGCGGGCCATGCTCTGCTCAGGGCTCCGGGACATGCTCTGCTGAGGGCTCCGGGACATGCTCTGCTGAGGGCTCCGAGACATGCTCTGCTGAGGGCTCCGGGCCATGCTCTGCTGAGGGCTCCGGGACATGCTCTGCTGAGGGCTCCGGGACATGCTCTGCTGAGGGCTCCGGGACATGCTCTGCTGAGGGCTCCGGGACATGCTCTGCTGAGGGCCGCGGGCCATGCTCTGCTGAGGGCCGCGGGCCATGCTCTGCTGAGGGCCGCGGGCCATGCTCTGCTGAGGGCCGCGGGCCATGCTCTGCTGAAGGCTGCGGGCGCTGCTCTGCTGAAGGCTGCGGGCGCTGCTCTGCTGAGGGCTGCGCGCGTTGCTCTGATGAGGGCTGCGGGCGCTGCTCTGCCGAGGACTGCGGGCCATGCTCTGCTGAAGGCTGTGGGCAATGCTCTGCTGAAGGCTGCGGGCGCTGCTCTGCTGAGGGCTGCGGGCGCTGCTCTGCTGAGGGCTGCGTGCGTTGCTCTGATGAGGGCTGCACGCGCTGAAATAAATAATGGCGCCTGGAGTCTCAGTCTATTGGCTTAAGATCTCATCTGCGCACGTGCCATCTCTAGGCGCCATTTTTTTGAAGCCTGCACTGCCGACAGTTTGTGGATGTTGCCTGCCTCACAGCGCCCGCAGCGAGCATCTGCAACACCCGCTACATCGCCTACTCCACCACCGCTTCCTCCTCACCGATAAGACACCACCGGATTATAAGACGGTCCCCTTATTTTTCTCCTAAATTTGGGGAGCGTCTTGTCAACCGAAAAATACGGTAATCAGTGGTATTGAGCCAACTATATAAATGTATTAAAAATGCAGATTTCCAGGGAATATACTGTGAGTGTCTCTGACCTGATGCTCGTACTGGTCCAGTCTTTCCTGCAGCTCTTTGTTCGCCGCCTCCTTCTCCTGCAGCGTTCTGGAGACCCTGCTCAGCGTCTTCAGCTTCTCCGTTACCTCCAGGATCGTTTGCTCCTTTTCAACTACGGCATTTTCCAGAAACGCGTTCCTATTCGTTAAGCTGCGAGATATTAATCAGAAGAGTCGGTGCACGATATAGTAAGGACATGTGATTCATTAGTATACGGTGATATGCTATTATAACCTGCCAATATGTAAAACGTCGTCAATATATCTACTTTTATAAAATTACGTTTGGCTTCAGCTAAAGACATGGAGTCCAGAGATCCTTAGTTAATTCTGTAAATAAGATATATTCACAGAAACCCGGTCTTTTTGAGACATGGCGATCCTTGAAAACTGATAATTGCTTATGCGTTGTGTATTACTGACGCGCTTTGAGACCGGATCTTTGGAGGAAATTACAGATTTTCTATATCGCCGGCTCCCTTTACACCCATCTACGACCACTTTAATACTCGGAGACGATACCCTTTTAGTTGATCATTCAAGGTAGAAATGAGGTCATGTTGTTTTTCCGCCTCTTGGCTCTGCTGCTGCCGAATCTGGGCCAACTGCGTCTGGAGGCGCTCGTTTTCGCTCTGCAACGAAGGATTGTGAGAAAGAGACAATTTAGAAATCAACACATCGCCGACTTGTACGGCTCAGAAAATTGCGAGAGTCTGTGATAATATGGTGACCCATCATCCCGTAAATCTGTCACCTCCGGTAAACCAAAACGAAAGAGCGGCTGTGAGACTGAGAAGAATATAGAACGTGCTGCCACATGCAGCCGCCTATCAGAGGTCTTACTATGGTCGCTAAGACTAATGCAAGAAGGGTATGACCATGGGTAAGAGCCTGGTGACCCATCATCCCGTAATCTGTCACCTCCGGGAAACCAAAACCAAAGAGCGGCTGTGAGATTGAGGAGTTTAGAATGTGCCGCTACATGCAGCTGCCTGTCAGAGGTCTTACTATGGTCTCCTAAGACTAGTGCAAGAAGGGTACAAAACGTGCGTTGGGGCTGGAATAAAGTGCCTGGGAAAGTCTTCCACTTTCTGATCCACCAGAATAAACAAGTGATACCACCCGCTGGTTTTTCCCTGCACCGATCGTACTAATCCTTACAACTGAACGCATTTCTAGCCCAGTCGGTGGTCGCTGCTGTGAACCGGAAACGTTCAAGATGATACAAAGCCACGCCCACTTCACACTCAAGATCGAGAGGACACATTGTGGTGGTAGGACCTTTCTCTCTTTATGAGATGTTAACCCTTTTAATAAGTAGGTTGTAAAATACCCACGATGCTTTCTCCTGGGGATGCAGTATAAATTCTATAAACAACTTGTGTTTTTACTGTGTAGATGATAAATCCAATGGGGTCCATGAATTATGGGGGGCAAATGAATGCAATGTATCATCTGTATTATCTTAGCTGGGGTAAATGCCATAAAGCTCCATGACCTGCAACTAAATGGACCAGGAGGTGCAGCAATGAGAATAAACCTGGACTTTTGCATGGTCACATTTAAAGGGGTTGTCCAGGATTTTAGTATTTAATAATCTATGCTTTGAACAGGTAATGAAAATCAGACTGATGGGGGTCTGACACCCGGCCCCCGCACTCATCACTGAATAGGTCCTACAGCAGTTGGATGTACAGTGTATATAGCCGGGACAGCACAGCGCCGTACACGGTGTAGTGGACGTTCTCAGTATTGCAGTTCAGATCATATTTACCGTATTTTTTGGATTATAAGACGCAATTTTGCTTACAAAAATTTGGGAGGAAAGTGAGGGATGCGTCTTATAATCTGAATGTAGCTTACTGGGAGGTGGTGGAGAGGGGTAGCAGAAGGCAGGGGCAATGCTATGGCGGCTGTGCAGGGACGGCGGTGTGTTGGCTGGGGCTGTGCAGGGCCTGTGGCGGCTGTGCAGGGGCTGGGGAGGCTGTGCAGGGGCTGGGGAGGCTGTGCAGGGGGCTGGGGAGGCTGTGCAGGGGGCTGGGGCGGCTGTGCAGGGGCTGGGGCGGCTGTGCAGGGGCGGCGGTGTGTTGGCTGGGGCGGCTGTGCAGAGGGCTGGGGCGGCTGTGCAGAGGGCTGGGGCGGCTGTGCAGAGGGCTGGGGCGGCTGTGCAGGGGGCTGCGGCGGCTGTGTAGGGGGCTGCGGCGACTGTGTAGGGGGCTGGGGCGGCTGTGCAGGGGCTGGGGCGGCTGTGCAGGGGCTGGGGCGGCTGTGCAGGGGCTAAGGCGGCTGTGCAGGGGCGGCGGGGTGTTGGCTGGTGAGGCTGTGCAGGGGCTGAGGCTGCGACAGCTGGGCTGGCGTTGCAGCGGCTGGAGCTGCGGGCGGTGAGGGCTTAAAATAATGGCGTCCGGAGTTGGTGCGTGTGCAGATGGAGCTCTCGGCTCAAGATCTCATCTGCGCATGTGCCGCCTCCAGCCCATTGATCTCCCAGCAGTGGACTTCAGGAAAATGGCACCTGGAGGTGGCGCGTGCGCCGATGAGAGCTCAGCTTCTCATTGAGCCTAGAGCTTAACCTGTGCACGCACCGACTCCGGGCTTCATTGAAGCCCTCATTGCCCGCAGCCCCAACCGCCGCCCCAGGACCAGCACAGCTGCCCCTTCCTTTTGTGACCCTGCTCCACCACCCCTGCTGCCCCCTCCGGACACCATTTTTTCACCCTTTTTTTTCTCTAAATTTGGGGTGCATCTTATAATCCAGTGCGTCTTAAAAACTGAAAAATACAGTACTTCAACGAAAGATGAGCTGCAGTATCTGAGAATGGACACCGCACAGTATACGGAGCGGAGCTGTTCTGCCTCTGTATACTGATTAATGGGGGGTGCAGGGACCCCTCTGATCGGATATGGATTACCCATCAATAGCGCAGTCATCGTCAAGCACTTTAATAACAGATCCACCAGAGATGAAGCTCCGCTTTACTGTATTATATATGTTAGGAGCACCTCAAAACACAAGGGTAAGGGAGCAGCCACACAGAAGCAGTGTTAGGACCCCCGGTTCACACCTCACACGCAAGTGACCCGCAACCAGGACCCCCACACACCTGGGGAAAGGACGGAGTCTCTTCATCTACATCAAATGTTACCTGTGTTAAAAGGCTCGGTTACAAGATGAGGAAGCAGATGCAACATCTTAAGCAAGTGATACGTCATCATTCCCCTCCACAAATGCTCAATACATGGTGATGTAGATGTGAAGCAGCCCATCCATGTGCAGGGCATTGTGTCCCACGTGCGTGGCCGAGACTGACCTGCAAGGACTCGATGCGCAGCTGGAGCTGTAACCGGTCGCCCAGCTCCTGGCACCGCTCTTCTAGGGTCATGATCTGCTCCTGCAGCTGGTTCCTCTCCATCTCCAGCTCCTCCACCACGGCCCGTAATCCTGAGAGCGGAAGACGCAGAAGATCAGGCCGGCGTATGTATATATATATATCGATCAAACCTAACTACAATCACGTCTAAAACTTTATAGCAGAGAGAACAGAAAGCTTCAATCCAAGAATGAAGGAGGCAGGAAAGAAGCCGAAGACTTAGAAGAAGCAGAAAAGTGCAATCAACTTATGGATGAAGGGAACGTCTTGCAAGAAAGTCCTAAATCAGGGATTATCAGGATCTTTGGACGGGCGGCAGATTGTTTCCTACTTGTAATACTGACTCTAATATGTGTAATGTCACCACGGATTATTTATGCCCTTTAATTGGGTTGAACTCCATCGCTGCATTCTGTTGCTCTCCAACGTGAACGCTGCAGCCAATCACTATTCTCAGCCAATCACTATTCTCAGCAGTCTCATGCCATATCTTGGCATGACATATACGTAACATAGGGTCAGGCTCAACAAAATATAAGTGGGTGCTAGAAGGAAAAAAACAGTAATCATAAAGGGTAACTCCAGCACTCAAGAGACAACAAAGGGTCAAATAGAATTTTTTGATTTGTTGCAATCTAACCTGACATATGACTTGTCCAGTGGCGTAACTACCGCGATCGCGACCGGGCCCGAGAGGACAGGTGCCCGGCGGCCGCCAGGCAGATCAGCAGCCAGCTCCTGTCAGTGTGAGAGGAGCTGCACTGATCTGTCACAGACCACGCGGCCGCTATTTGACCTGCTGCCAACACCGGGCCCCCCTGCCTGGTGTTAGCGGCGGCACCGGGCCCCCCTGCCTGGTGTCAGCAGCGGCACCGGGGCCCCCTGCCTGGTGTCAGCGGCGGCACCGGGGCCCCCTGCCTGGTGTCAGCGGCGGCACCGGGGCCCCCTGCCTGGTGTCAGCGGCGGCACCGGGGCCCCCTGCCTGGTGTCAGCGGTGGCACTGAGGCCCCCTGCCTGGTGTCAGCGGCTGCGGCGTCTCCCCCGTCACCGCGCACAGTAATGATGAAGCATAGCGCGGCCAGTGCCGCGCTATGCATCACCATTCTTCCCCTGTGCGGTGACGTCACTCCCGAGCGACTGCTGTGCTGAGTGCACAGAGTGCAGGACGCCGACCGCAGCACCGGGAGAACGAGCAGCGGGGAGGACAGCAGCGGTGGAAGGAAGAGAGAAGGTGAGTACTTGTTGTTTTTTTTTTTATATAAGTGAGTAAATGGTGGCCAGAGGCTTGGGAAGGCAGTTCTGGGGAAGCTGCATTATTATACATGGAGGCCTGGAGAGGCTGCTTTATACATGGAGGTCTGAGGAGGCTGCATTATATATGGAGGTCTGGGGAAGCTGCATTATTATACATGGAGGCCTGGAGAGGCTGCTTTATACATGGAGGTCTGGGAAAGCTGCATTATTATACATGGAGGCCTGGAGAGGCTGCTTTATACATGGAGGTCTGAGGAGGCTGCATTATATATGGAGGTCTGGGGAAGCTGCATTATTATACATGGAGGCCTGGAGAGGCTGCTTTATACATGGAGGTGTGGGAAAGCTGCATTATTATACATGGAGGCCTGGAGAGGCTGCTTTATACATGGAGGTCTGAGGAGGCTGCATTATATATGGAGGTCTGGGGAAGCTGCATTATTATACGTGGAGGCCTGGAGAGGCTGCTTTATACATGGAGGTCTGGGAGGCTGCATTATATATGGAGGCCTGGAGAGGCTGCTTTATACATGGAAGTCTGAGGAGGCTGCATTATATATGGAGGTCTGAGGAGGCTGCATTATTATACATGGAGGCCTGGAGAGGCTGCTTTATACATGGAGGTCTGAGGAGGCTGCATTATATATGGAGGTCTGGGGAAGCTGCATTATTATACATGGAGGCCAGGAGAGGCTGCTTTATACATGGAGGTCTGAGGAGGCTGCATTATATATGGAGGTCTGGGGAAGCTGCATTATTATACATGGAGGCCTGGAGAGGCTGCTTTATACATGGAGGTCTGAGGAGGCTGCATTATATATAGAGGTCTGGGGAAGCTGCATTATTATACATGGAGGCCAGGAGAGGCTGCTTTATACATGGAGGTCTGAGGAAGCTGCATTATATATGGAGGCCTGGAGAGGCTGCTTTATACATGGAGGTCTGAGGAAGCTGCATTATATATGGAGGCCTGGAGAGGCTGCTTTATACATGGAGGTCTGAGGAGGCTGCATTATATATGGAGGTCTGGGGAAGCTGCATTATTATACGTGGAGGCCTGGAGAGGCTGCTTTATACATGGAGGTCTGGGAGGCTGCATTATATATGGAGGCCTGGAGAGGCTGCTTTATACATGGAAGTCTGAGGAGGCTGCATTATATATGGAGGTCTGAGGAGGCTGCATTTTATACATGGAGGCCTGGAGAGGCTGCTTTATACATGGAGGTCTGAGGAGGCTGCATTATATATGGAGGTCTGGGGAAGCTGCATTATTATACATGGAGGCCAGGAGAGGCTGCTTTATACATGGAGGTCTGAGGAGGCTGCATTATATATGGAGGTCTGGGGAAGCTGCATTATTATACATGGAGGCCTGGAGAGGCTGCTTTATACATGGAGGTCTGAGGAGGCTGCATTATATATGGAGGTCTGGGGAAGCTGCATTATTATACATGGAGGCCAGGAGAGGCTGCTTTATACATGGAGGTCTGAGGAAGCTGCATTATATATGGAGGCCTGGAGAGGCTGCTTTATACATGGAGGTCTGAGGAAGCTGCATTATATATGGAGGCCTGGAGAGGCTGCTTTATACATGGAGGTCTGAGGAGGCTGCATTATATATGGAGGTCTGGGGAAGCTGCATTATTATACATGGAAGCCTGGATAGGCTGCTTTATACATGGAGGCCTGGAGAGGCTGCATTATATATGGAGGCCTGGAGAGGCTGCTTTATACATGGAGGTCTGAGGAGGCTGCATTATATATGGAGGCCTGGAGAGGCTGCTTTATACATGGAGGTCTGAGGAGGTTGCTTTATACATGGAGGTCTGGAGAGGTTGCATTATTATACATGGAGGCCTGGAGAGGCTGCTTTATACATGGAGGCCTGGAGAGGCTTCTTTATACATGGAGGCCTGAGGAGGCTGCATTATATATGGAGGCCTGGAGAGGCTTCTTTATACATGGAGGTCTGAGGAGGTTGCTTTATACATGGAGGTCTGGAGAGGCTGCATTATTATACATGGAGGCCTGGAGAGGCTGCTTTATACATGGAGGCCTGGAGAGGCTTCTTTATACATGGAGGCCTGAGGAGGCTGGGTGCATTGTTATACATGGAGGCCTGGAGAGGCTGGCTGCTATATTATACATGGAGGCCTGAGGAGGCTGGGTGCATTATTATACATGGAGGCCTGGAGAGGCTGGCTGCATTATTATATATGGAGGTCTGGGGGGCTGCATAATACAAAATGAAGGACACCTTATACATGGAATATAGGGGTGCATTATACATGGAGGAGTATGGGGCTGCATAATGCAATATGAAGTTTTATGGGGTTGCATTATAATACATATAGGACTATGGGGGCTACATTATAATATATGGAGGACTATGGAGGCTACCTTATACATGGACTATGGGGGTGCATTATAAAACATTGGGGACTATGTGGTGCAGTATAATATATGGAGAACTATGGGGTGAATTATAATATATGGAGAACTATGAGAAATTCATGATAATAATTGAAGGGCTACTTTATACATGGAGGATTATGGGGGTGCATTATAATATATGGAGGACTATAGGGCTGCATTATAATATATGGAGGACTATGGGGTGCAGTATTATATATTGAGTACTATGGGTTATAATACATGGAGAACTATGGGAAATGCATTATAATACATCGAGGCCTATGGAAGTGTATTCTAATATATGAAGGGTTATGTGGGACCCTTTGTACTATATGGAAAGCTATGTGGGTGCCATTATTGTATTTGGAGAACTATATACAAGGGGGGACAAAGATACAAGCAGGGGATGGGAACGTTTTGTGCTGAGGGAAAAAGGCTCTTTTCCCTCAGCACCCAGCTTTCCCATGCTCTGATATACATCATTTCTCAGCACCCAGCTTTCCCATGCTCTGCTATACATCATTTCTCAGCACCCAGCTTTCCCATGCTCTGATATACATCATTTCTCAGCACCCAGCTTTCCCATGCTCTGCTATACATCATGTCTCAGCACCCAGCTTTCCCATGCTCTGCTATACATCATGTCTCAGCACCCAGCTTTCCCATGCTCTGATATGGGAAAGCTGGGTGCTGAGGGAAAGATGTATAGCAGAGCATGGGGAAGCTGGGTGCCGAGGACAAGATGGATATCAGAACATAGGAAAGCTGGGTGCTGATAGAGGGATTTCAGATTATGGGAAAGCTGGGTGCTGTGAGTAAGAGCCAAGTGTCAGCATCATTATCCTGTACCCCGAATGTCAGTGTTATTATCCCGTACCCTAAGTGTCGGTGTATGTGGAGGGGGGGCCCAGGTCTGAACTTTGCACCGGGGCCCATCAAACTCTAGTTACGCCACTGGACTTGTCTCTGCATCCTTGAGCCCTGTACCCCGTACCGCAGACGCCCTGAGAATCGTCCAATATTGCAGATTGTTTCCTCCCAAACCCTCAATGCTTTATACGCAAAGCCCTGATGAAGGCTTCCTAGAAGCCGAAACTTCGTTTTGCATGGGTTGAGGTGCGCCCCTTTTTTGCAACAAATCAAAAAATAAAAAATTCTAAATTCTATTTGAGCCTTTGTTGTCTCTTGAGTGCCCCCATAGAAGGACGACGTCTTGTTTGCTCAGTGGGCGCGCGGGGTGCATTGGCTGACAGTTTGCGGATGACAATGCTATGTTTAATGGCTCCTGCCCCAGTCTGCAATGCTGAAGAGCGCATGGATCTTCGATTAGACCCACATTTTGCTTCATATTTTCTATTTTTGGAACAACCATTACGTCCGCCTAATGGCTCGAGAGAGGACGTGACTTTCCGAAAGTCCTGAAAGGCGAATAATAATGGTTGTCACTCGAGTGTCTCCCGAGTGGGACGGAGCATAAAGGACAAACATTGTGCCACTGATAGAGGCAGCGATGACGACTTCTGCAGCAGCGGAGATGGCAGAGGCACGTGACGTCAGCGAGGGCAGACGGGTGCAATCCATCATACAATATTCCCGCTGTGCAAATCTCAAAGGAAAGGAAAAATACTGAGCAAAGCGAGTTCCAGATGGTCATTCAGTGAGCGCTACGTGACCGTCAGTGCATGAGCAGCTGGGACGCCACACTGCGCCACTAAGAGTACCTCCATGATGTCCTAATAGTGCACATAGAGGAGATAAGCCCTTAAAGGGGTTTTCCAGGTTTGGGATACTGATGTCTAGGACATGTCTGGTGGTCCGACGCTCAGCACCTTATTAATGCCGGAATGATAGGGTGCATGGAATTGCAACATTGTTCCATCCACTTCAATGGCTCCTCCGCCACACGGATTAGGCCTCCTTCACATGTCCATGTTTCCGGTATGTGTGACGTCTGTTTTCATACATACCGGAGATACAGACACACGTAGACCCATTAAAATCAATGGATCTGCACACATCTCCGTGTTTTCACAAGGATGTGTGTCTGTGAGGAGCAAACGTGTGTCCGTGTGCTCCACATGGCGGTATGTCTGTTTTCCTCCGGCAGCACGGATGTCACTTGGACGGTTCACTGATGTGATCCATGTGACATGTACCGGAGAAAACACATGTCTTTGAAATAAAATGATTTTCTATACTCCCCTGTCTTCGGCGCTGCTGTCACTTGCTTCCGGGCCCGCTCATTATGCTCATGCATATTCACTGCACTACGGACCCGGAAGTAACAGCAGCGCCGGAGACAGCAGAGACAGGTGAGTATAGAAGTTCATGATGTCCATGTGCTATCTGGATGTCACATGGCTGGCACACTGACAGCACACACTGAAAACACACATATGCACCCACACCACGGACCATGGAAAACGTGTGTGTTGTGCACGGATGTGTGAAAGAGGCCTTAGATGGCGTGCAGAGATTAAATGGGTGTTACGGCTCCGCTCGTTTGCGCATCGGGAGGTAAGAGGAGCCTAAAAGGTCCCATCTACTGGTTCCCGCTGGGTCGCATGCTCAGGTATTGTGCACCCCTTGTATTCAGGAACATATACAGATGCACAATATCTGCCGCAACGCATACCGGCAAATATCAGACGTGCGGATGTGGCGCAGCGCTCACCCAAATCATCCATTTAAACACTCACGGATCTGACAGTGATGACCCGTCCTCACAATGGACCATCAATATTTTCATCCTGGAAAACCCCCTTTAAAAGAAAATTTAGGAAATAAAACACATAAAAGCTTTCACAAATAAAAGACATAATACCAAAACGGTGCACAAAACCCAAGAGCCGTACTAGGCAGTTCATCCAGCTTGCACATGCCTCAAAAACAAAAAAGCAAATTATTAAAACAACAACATAAAAAAAATAACACTATTTACGTGTTAGGAACCAACAACGGAGCTGAAAGCTGCCCAAAAAATAAAATAATGGTGCCACAAAAAAATGGGGATAAAAAGGTGATGCAGTGCATGCTCGCCCCGTGTCCGGCAGGGGGCTCAGACACGGGGGCAATAAACTGTCTAGTGGGGTCACACCTGAGTCTGAAGAACCGTATTCAGGCCACCAACCTCCCATGTTCTCGCCCTCGATTATTTCGCTGTTCTCCGTCGCGAGGTTTTGTTCTTCGAAACTTTTGTCGCTGAAGCTAAATTCATCCTGATGGAAACATAAAGGTGTAGATGAAGCGACTGTGGTGCGAGGCGATGGACGACGCTCTCCGGCACATCCGTCAAGAAACTTTGGGGAGACTTTGGGGACTCAGAGACTTTGGGGTTACGGAAATGTAAAGAAATGGAACTTTGCCGGAGCGAGGAAGGTCTCACCACCATCATCAGCTTCGATATCGGGATGACCGGAGCGAGGAAGGTCTCACCACCATCATCAGCTTCCATATCGGGATGACTGGAGCGAGGAAGCTCTCACCACCATCATCAGCTTCGATATCGGGATGACCGGAGCGAGGAAGGTCTCACCACCATCATCAGCTTCCATATCGGGATGACTGGAGCGAGGAAGCTCTCACCACCATCATCAGCTTCGATATCGGGATGACCGGAGCGAGGAAGGTCTCACCACCATCATCAGCTTCCATATCGGGATGACCGGAGCGAGGAAGGTCTCACCACCATCATCAGCTTCCATATCGGGATGACCGGAGCGAGGAAGCTCTCACCACCATCATCAGCTTCGATATCGGGATGACCGGAGCGAGGAAGGTCTCACCACCATCATCAGCTTCCATATCGGGATGACTGGAGCGAGGAAGCTCTCACCACCATCATCAGCTTCGATATCGGGATGACCGGAGCGAGGAAGGTCTCACCACCATCATCAGCTTCGATATCGGGATGACCGGAGCGAGGAAGCTCTCACCACCATCATCAGCTTCGATATCGGGATGACCGGAGCGAGGAAGGTCTCACCACCATCATCAGCTTCGATATCGGGATGACCGGAGCGAGGAAGGTCTCACCACCATCATCAGCTTCCATATCGGGATGACCGGAGCGAGGAAGGTCTCACCACCATCATCAGCTTCGATATCGGGATGACCGGAGCGAGGAAGGTCTCACCACCATCATCAGCTTCGATATCGGGATGACCGGAGCGAGGCAGGTCTCACCACCATCATCAGCTTCGATATCGGGATGACCGGAGCGAGGAAGGTCTCACCACCATCATCAGCTTCGATATCGGGATGACCGGAGCGAGGAAGCTCTCACCACCATCATCAGCTTCGATATCGGGATGACCGGATCCGCACCTTGCAAACGCTTTCCTGAGGATCATGCCGATCCCAACTACATCATGGACCTCCCAAATTTTAGCGTCTTGTCTTATTGACGCCTCCTGATTCTTCTCCCAACAGAATATATCAGGGGAGAGGATGATCGGCCGTGCTCAACTGCAGCCTCTAATCCTTTGGTTTCCTTGGACAATGAGCTGCTGCCCCTGGTGTCTGGCAGCGTCTTACTCCCTTCTGCACAATGAATACACAAGCACGCTCAGCCAAACCGAGCATGCAGATGTATGGGAGATTCAGCAGAGATCGCTAATCCCTAGCTATGGTGGATGGACACCTATACCACAAAGCAGATTAGGCACCAAGCACGTGACCAGAGCCAGACCCCGGCATCGCTCCCCATGGCGGTCAGCAGCTCATTCCTAGGGTGCAAAACAAGCTGTATATTGAGGGGCCTGTCTGATAAGTAAAGCGCTGCAGAATATGTTAGCGCTATATAAAAATTAGGCTACATGCGCATGCTGCTTTTTTTGCTGCTTTTTTGCTGCTTTTTTGGCTGCAGTTTTGTCAGCAGAACTTTCTGACATTTGACTTCCCAGAAAAGTCTATGAGAAGTCAGATTTGTCGTGCGCACATTGCAGTTTGTCAGCGTTTTTTTTGTCAAAAGTTTGTGACAAAAAAAATGCAGCATGTTCATTCTTCCTGCGTTTTTGTCAACATTTGTCACCCATTGAAATCAATGAGGGCATCAAAAACGCAGGAAATATGCATGCTAATCACAAGTGGTGCATTTTACCTGCCTTTTACCTGCGTTTTTGGTACCAAAAACGCAGGTGATTTGTCAGGAAGTGAGGTCAGGCAAGTGGTCCCGTCCCGTCCCGTCCTCCACGTGTTCCTGTTCCGTCCTCCATGTGTTCCCTGAAGTACCGCTGTCCCCAGGGGAGATGATGTGAAGGACGGGGACTATCAGCAGCGGTGGCAGCGAGAGAGAAAAATTAATGTTTTCAGCTGCCAATGTCCATCCCCCTCTCGCTGCCGCCGCCGATAGTCCCGTCCTCCACGTGTTCCCCGAAGTACTGCTGTCCCCAGCATGCACGCACAGGGGAGATGATGTGGAGGATGGGACTATCAGCAGCGGTGGCAGCGAGAGGGGGATGGACATTGGCAGCTGAAAACATTGATTTTTCCCTCTCGCTGCAGCCGCTGCTGAAAGTCCCGTCCTCCACGTGTTCCCCGAAGTACCGCTGTCCCCAGCGTGCACGCACAGGGAAGATGATGGACCCCTCTCACTGCCACCGCCACCGCTGAAAGTCCCGTCCTCCACGCTCCTGTCAGCTCCACGCAGTAGCGCGATCAACTGAGCTGTCACTGAAGTTACTCGCGGCCACCGCTGGATTCAGCGGTGGCCGCGGGTAACCTCAGTGACAGCTCAGCTGATCGCGCGGCTGTCTTCATTAGCTGCGTGGAGCTGACAGGAGCGGCGGTGTCTGCTGCTTCTCCGGTCACCTCCATGCAGCAGGGCTGGAAGCGACGCTGGAGGTCCGTGGATTACGCCGGACATGGAGGGCTTTGTCGGGGTTAATAAATTGGTAATGAGGGAATGTGTTTGTGTTTTTTATTTCTAATAAAGGATTTTTTCGGGTGTGTGTGTTTATTGACTGTAATTTACAGATTAATCATGGAAGGTATCTCGGGGAGACGCCTGACATGATTAATCTATGACTTATTGGCAGCTATGGGCTGCTGCCATTAACTCCTTATTACCCCGATTTGCCAACGCACCAGGGCAAATCGGGAGGAGCCGGGTACAGCCCCAGAACTGTCGCATCTAATGTATGCGGCCATTCTGGGCGGCTGCTGACTGATAGTTTTAGGCTGGGGGGCTCCCCATAACGTGGAGCTCCCCATCCTGAGAATACCAGCCTTCAGCCGTATGGCTTTATCTGGCTGGCATTAAAATTGGGGGGGACCGCACGCCAGTTTTTTTTAATTATTTATTTATTTCTATTTTTTTTTTTTCAATTCAATAAGCTTTATGGGTTTGTTTGAACTGAAAAATACATGAAACAATTGTTGACAAAACTGCAGCCAAAAAAGCACCAAAAAAGCACCAAAAACGCACCTACATTTTTTGTGAAATTTCTAGGCTCTCTCTGACAAGGTGCAGTTTTGGCTGCAGTTTGTGAACACAGAAAAGAAGCAGCGTGCGCATGTAGCCTTAAGATTTATTTATTTTATAGCTCAAACCCCTCCCTGCAAATACAGTCCACACCTTAAATATAACTGCCATATTTTTCTGATTATAAGACGCACATTTCGGAGGAAAAAGTGAGGGGTGCGTCTTATAAGCCGTATATCACTTACCGGGGCATGGTGGAGAGGGGTCACAGAAATCAGGGGCGATGTTTCACGCTCTGCTGTGCGCTGGGCTGTACTGAGGGCGGTGTGCTGTGGGCTCTGCTGCGGTGCACTATGGGATCTGTTGCGTTGTGGGTTCTGCTGCGGAGCGCTGAGGTGTGCTGTGGGCTCTGCTGCGGTGCGCTGTGGGCTCTGCTGCGGTGCGCTGTGGGCTCTGCTGCGGTGCGCAGTGGGCTCTGCTGCGGTGCGCAGTGGGCTCTGCTGCGGTGCGCAGTGGGCTCTGCTGCGGTGCGCAGTGGGCTCTGCTGCGGTGCGCAGTGGGCTCTGCTGCGGTGCGCAGTGGGCTCTGCTGCGGTGAGCAGTGGGCTCTGCTGCGGTGAGCAGTGGGCTCTGCTGCGGTGAGCAGTGGGCTCTGCTGCGGTGAGCAGTGGGCTCTGCTGCGGTGAGCAGTGGGCTCTGCTGCGGTGAGCTGTGGGCTCTGCTGCGGTGAGCTGTGGGCTCTGCTGCGGTGAGCTGTGGGCTCTGCTGCGGTGAGCTGTGGGCTCTGCTGCGGTGAGCTGTGGGCTCTGCTGCGGTGAGCTGTGGGCTCTGCTGCGGTGAGCTGTGGGCTCTGCTGCGGTGCGTTGTGGGCCCTGCTGTGGAGTGCTGGGGTCAGATGGAGCTCTCGGCTTAAGATCTTATCTGTGCAGGCGCCGCATCTGGGACACCCGCTGCACTGACGACAGCATTGCTCTACTTCAGCACCGCCCCTGCCTCATGTAACCCCGCTCCACCACCGCTGCCGCCCCCCTCTGATAAGACACCACTGGATTATAAGACAGACCCCATATTTTTTTTTTCTCTTTTTTTCCTCTAAATTTGGGGTGCGACTTACAGTGCTGGCCAAAAGTATTGGCACCCCTGCAATTCTGTCAGATAATACTCAGTTTCTTCTTGAATATAATTGCAATCACAAATTCTTTGGTATTATCTTCATTTATTTTGCTTGCAATGAAAAAACACAAAAGAGAATGAAACAAAAATCAAATCATTGATCATTTCACACAAAACTCCAAAAATGGCCCAGACAAAAGTATTGGCACCCTTAGCCTAATACTTGGTTGCACAACCTTTAGCCAAAATAACTGAACAACCGCTTCCAGTTCCATCAATGAGCTTCTTACAATGTTCTGCTGGAATTTTAGACCATTCTTCTTTGGCAATCTGCTCCAGGTCCCTGAGATGTGAAGGGGGCCTTCTCTGCCATTCTGAGATCTCTCCACAGGTCTTCTATGGGGTTCAGGTCTGGACTCATTGCTGGCCACTTTAGTAGTCTCCAGTGCTTTCTCGCAAACCATTTTCTAGTGCTTTTTGAAGTGTGTTTTGGGTCATTGTCCTGCTGGAAGACCCATGACCTCTGAGGGAGACCCAGCTTTCTCACACTGGGCCCTACATTATGCTGCAAAATTTGTTGGTAGTCTTCAGACTTCATAATGCCATGCACACGGTCAAGCAGTCCAGTGCCAGAGGCAGCAAAGCAACCCCAAACATCAGGGAACCTCCACCATGTTTGACAGTAGGGACCGTGTTCTTTTCTTTGAATGCCTCTTTTTTTTTTCCTGTAAACTCTATGTTGATGGCTTTTCCCAAAAAGCTCTACTTTTGTCTCATCTGACCAGAGAACATTCTTCCAAAACGTTTTAGGCTTTCTCGGTAAGTTCTTACAACTCCAGCCTGGCTTTTTTATGTCTCGGGGTAAGAAGTGGGGTCTTCCTGGGTATCCTACCATACAGTCCCTTTTCATTCAGACACCGGCGGATAGTACGGGTTGTCACTGTTGTACCCTCGGACTGCAGGGCAGCTTGAGCTTGTTTGGATGTTAGTCGAGGTTCTTTATCCACCATCCGCACAATCTTGCGTTGAAATCTCTCGTCAGTTTTTCTTTTCCTTCCACATCTAGGGAGGTTACCACAGTGCCATGCGCTTTACACTTCTTGATGACACTGCGCACCGTAGACACAGGAACTTTCAGGTCTTTGGAGATGGACTTGTAGCCTTGAGATTGCTCATGCTTCCTCACAATTTGGAGTCTCAAGTCCTCAGACAGTTCTTTGGTCTTCTCTCTTTTCTCCATGCTCAATGTGGTGCACACAAGGACACAGGACAGAGGCTGAGTCAACTTTACTCCATGTCACCGGCTGCAAGTGTGATTTATTATTGCCAGCACCTGTTAGGTGCCACAGGTAAGTTACAGGCGCTGTTATTACACAAATTACAGAAGCATCACAGGATTTTTCAAACAGTGCCAATACTTTTGTCCACCCCCTTTTTATGTTTGGTGTGGAATTAATCCAATTTGGCTTAATGACAATTTTTTTTTTTCATTGAAGACAAAATAAATGAAGATAATACCAAAGAATTTGTGATTGCAATCATTTTCAGGAAGAAACTGAGTATTCTCTGACAGAATTGCAGGGGTGCCAATACTTTTGGCCAGCACTGTATAAAACGAAAAATACGGTAAGTAATAAAGTAAAAAAATGGTTTTAAAGGCGTTTGTCTATTATGTAGATGACCCGCTGTGGAGGCCGGCATCCTGCCCAGCACCGCGAGTACCACTCCCACCCCCACGATCTCACGGACATCTCCAGCTATGGCCGGACCTTACAGAGGAGACTAGAGGAGGAGATCACATGGAACAATGGGGTAATAACGGACACGGACCCCGGGGTCTTACGGATACATTTGTGAGATTTTGCAATAACCTTGTATGATCTTGTGTCTCCAGTCGCCATATCCTCTATACCCCCCTCCCCCGCCTGTGCAGTGCGCGGCACTCACCTGTGCTTTGGCGGATCCCCGGCTGCCTTTCCTCCGCGCCGTCCTCAGCTTCCCCGGAGCTGCGCTCAGCTCTTCCTCCAGGTCCACCTGCCCTGAGTCCATGGCTGGATCGGAGCAGCCAGGAAAGAACCAGTCATCCTCAATCAGTTTTGTGCCACAGGATATCAGTTTACATCAATAGCTACACAATCAGATTATAAGCCCCTCAACCCCCCCCGAATCTACAGGAAAAACAAACCAGGACCCCTGAAGAGTCAGTGCGACCAGAGAGGGACACATTGGGGTCTGCGTTATGGAGTGTTACAACGTGCAAGTTAAAGGCCTCGGTCAATTTAAAGGGACGACAAAGAACAGATCAATGCGGATGATTACAACACGGAAGCATCGGGGTTTAGTGCGGAACACAGAAGTCACAGACGCAACAAAGCAACCAAGCCTCAGAGCCGGAATCACAGGGACAAATTCATTCTTTTGTGACCGATCTATAAACGGGTCACGTAACGCCACAGATCGGGGGCGAAAGAGCGCGAGGATCCTGCACTCGAAACCAGGACATTCCCATCGGTTTTGTTATATGAAGCAATGTTCAGTGATTAATAATTACCATGCAAAGAGGAAAGAAGCGTTATATCTGAAGCAGAAGTGACACCAGCGGAGCTCAGATATCTGTATGTACACAGCGACTGCGCCAGCAGAATGGCGAGTGCAGCTCCGGAGTATAATACAGGATCAGAACTGTAATGTATGTACACAGCGACTGCACCAGCAGAATAGCGAGTGCAGCTCCGGAGTATAATACAGGATCAGTAATGTAATGTATGTACACAGCGACTGCACCAGCAGAATAGTGAGTGCAGCTCTGGAGTATAATACAGGAGGTAACTCAGGATCAGTAATGTAATGTATGTACACAATGACTGCACCAGCAGAAAAGTGAGTGCAGCTCTGAAGTATAATACAGGATCAGTAATGTATGTACACAGTGACTGTACCAGCAGAATAGCGAGTGCAGCTCTGAAGTATAATACAGGATCAGTAATGTATGTACACAGTGACTGCACCAGCAGAATAGCGAGTGCAGCTCTGAAGTATAATATAGGATCAGTAATGTAATGTATGTACACAGTGACTGCACCAGCAAAATAGCGAGTGCAGCTCTGAAGTATAATATAGGATCAGTAATGTAATGTATGTACACAGTGACTGCACCAGCAAAATAGTGAGTGCAGCTCTGGAGTATAATATAGGATCAGTAATGTAATGTATGTACACAGTGACTGCACCAGCAAAATAGCGAGTGCAGCTCCGGAGTATAATACAGGATCAGTAATGTAATGTATGTACACAGTGACTGCACCAGCAGAATAGCGAGTGCAGCTCCGGAGTATAATACAGGATCAGTAATGTAATGTATGTACACAGTGACTGCACCAGCAGAATAGCGAGTGCAGCTCTGAAGTATAATATAGGATCAGTAATGTAATGTATGTACACAGTGACTGCACCAGCAAAATAGTGAGTGCAGCTCTGGAATATAATATAGGATCAGTAATGTAATGTATGTACACAGTGACTGCACCAGCAAAATAGCGAGTGCAGCTCCGGAGTATAATACAGGATCAGTAATGTAATGTATGTACACAGTGACTGCACCAGCAGAATAGCGAGTGCAGCTCTGAAGTATAATATAGGATCAGTAATGTAATGTATGTACACAGTGACTGCACCAGCAAAATAGCGAGTGCAGCTCCGGAGTATAATACAGGATCAGTAATGTAATGTATGTACACAGTGACTGCACCAGCAGAATAGTGAGTGCAGCTCTGGAGTATAATATAGGATCAGTAATGTAATGTATGTACACAGTGACTGCACCAGCAAAATAGCGAGTGCAGCTCCGGAGTATAATACAGGATCAGTAATGTAATGTATGTACACAGTGACTGCACCAGCAGAATAGTGAGTGCAGCTCTGAAGTATAATATAGGATCAGTAATGTAATGTATGTACACAGTGACTGCACCAGCAGAATAGCAAGTGCAGCTCCGGAGTATAATACAGGATCAGTAATGTAATGTATGTACACAGTGACTGCACCAGCAGAATAGTGAGTGCAGCTCTGAAGTATAATATAGGATCAGTAATGTAATGTATGTACATAGTGACTGCACCAGCAGAATAGCGAGTGCAGCTCTGGAGTATAATACAGGAGGTAACTCAGGATCAGTAATGTAATGTATGTACCCAGTGACTGCACCAGCAGAATAGTGAGTGCAGCTCTGGAGTATAATACAGGAGGTAATTCAGGATCAGTAATGTAATGTATGTACACAGTGACTGCACCAGGAGAATAGTGAGTGCAGCTCTGGAGTATAATACAGGATCAGTAATCTAATGTAAGTACACAGTGACTGCACCAGCAGAATAGTGAGTGCAGCTCTGAAGTATAATACAGGAGGTAATCTTCTGTAATATTGGAGACCTCAAGACGACTCGGTTGTGATCTGTTTCTTAAATCTGAACTCAGAAATTTCACTTTTGCTTCAAAAAGAAAACAAAAAGAATGAAGATTCATTATTGTGCAGCCCGATTTGTGTATAAAGCCTCAGTCAGTTCCTTCCCCGGAGGCCGATTCATCAGGACTGGAGGCCGTCGCACAATATACGGGGTCTACAGCGCCCACTAGTGGCTGAGAGCGTCAATTACTTATTATTACATTACAAAAGCAATGATCTGCTTGTGGTGACATGAATTGTGCGGTGTCCTGTGCACAGATAACGAGTCTGTAGATTTTACACAAAAAACCCCAATGTGTTAATTTAAAAAGAACGGATGATGTCACGGAGGTGCGAGTTACAGGGGTCTGATACCAGACATGCCCTTTAAATCGGGGAGAAAACAACGAGACCAAAATTCTGCAATAAATGAATTGAGCCCTGATAATAGACCATAGAGGTGGCTGAGCATGCGCATGCAATGTCCACCTGAATGGGGGTCCCGAAAACTGCAGGACAAGCCGCCCATCCAAATAAATGAATGAGCCGTAGACCTCTCATAATAACACATAATATGGAGTTGAATTGGTTTCCCCAGAATTATTCCCAGAATGGAGGTGCCATGTCACCCGGAGCAATGATTGCGCATGCGCAAAGGGGCGATGTTATCTATGGGACTGATGAAGGACGCCAAGCACTGCACATGGCTGTCTGTGTCAGTCCCATGGAGCATCAGAGCGCATGCGCACAGCTACCCTATTATCTATGGGACTGATGAAGGACGCCAAGTGCTGCACACGACTATCTCCATCAGTGCCATGGAGCAACAGAGCGCATGCGCACAGCTACCCTATTATCTATGGGACTGATGAAGGACGCCAAGTGCTGCACACGACTATCTCCATCAGTGCCATGGAGCGACAGAGCGCATGCGCGCAGCTGCCCTATTATCTATGGGACTGATGAAGGATGCCAAGCGCTGAACATGACTATTTCCATCAGTCCTATGAAGCGACAGAGCGCATGCACACAGCTGCTCTATTATCTATGAGATTGATGAAGGACGTCAAGCACTGCACACGACTGTCTCCATCAATCCCATGGAGCGTCAGAGCGCATGCGCACAGCTGCACTGTTATCTATGGGACTGATGAAGGATGCCAAGCACTGCGCACGACTATGTCCATCAGTCCCATAGAACGACAGAGCGCATGCACAGCTGCCCAATTATTTATGGGACTGATGAAGGACGCCAAGCGCTGCAGACGACTCTCTCCATCAGTGCCATGGACTGGATATGGAGTGACAGAGCGCATGCGCAGCAGCTGCTCTATAAATGTGAAAGAGAGGGGACACGTGACCTGTGTTCTCGTAATCGGTCACACGTCTACATCACACTAATGATATGAGCAGTGAAATATCGCGATCTTATATTGCAAAGACACAAGTCGTCCCGTAGCCTTATTCACGGTTTTGCTGCAGCGTGGTTAACACCGCCATATAGGCACAAGGAGCTGCGCCATCAGGTTTGCTTCAGCCCCGTGGGTTACAGGACGCTTCCACACCAGCCCACTACCACCCACTAGCCCAAATTTAAAAGGCTTTATCTGTGGACAGATTCCCTGTAAAATACAGTGACATCATCAGTTCCTTGTGAGGTCATCGGGGACAATCGCCAATATTTGCCCAGTCCGTGAAAAGGCTCCATTGTTTCTGCAGATTGAGCGGAAGCACAGAAGAGACGGAGCTGGTTAAATCAGAAGAATTAGTGCAAAATAAATCATAAAACAGCAGAGAGCGGGTTATGATGTTATAAAAGAAATGGAAACCGTACTGTAAACTAAACGCAGCCATGGCGTACCGCTGACTGTTTCCCCCGCTAGATAAGGCTCTGGGAGGAACGAGGCAGCGGTACGGCCCCGGCCGGCGCGGAGGAACCTGCATGCACAAAACTGATGGGAAACTGAGTTCTTAGTGGCTGATCGAATCGCAGAATGAGGTGGAGGAGTGAAGGAAGGGGGCGCCGAGCGCCGCAGCTCATCCGATGGGGGGAGAGGAAGAAAAAAACACAATGGAGTCATGCCCGGTCCACAAACAACAATGGAGCAACACACCGCCATCGCTCGCTCCGAGGGCAGGAGCCTCACAGGAAAGGTCCTCGTCAGATACAGTATGGGGCGAGGAGCTTGTGCCATTTAGGTGATAAAAATTAAAGAGGCGGTATAATATTAGAAAAACATGTCCGATTTCTACCAAAAACCAGACCAAGTGGTGTGCGGTATAACAAAACCAGAGAGTAATCACCCTCCCCAGGTCTAACACTGGATCCTAGTTTTTGTTTGGCTGTGGCGGTGAACATCACCGCTGCAGCCAATCACCGAGCTCAGCAGCTCTGCCGATGTAGATGGATGAGCCTCTGAGATCACTGACTGGCTGCAGTGGTACAATGTTGATTCTACACATCACCACTGCAGCTAATCACTGAGCTCAGCAGCACTGCCGATGTAGATGGCATGAGCCTCTGAGTTCACTACCTCGCTGCAGTGCTGATGTCATGTCGATTCTGCACATCACCGCTGCAGCCAATGACTGAGCTCAGCAGCGCTGCCGATGTAGATAGCGCAAGACTCGCTATCAGAGTTCACTGATTGACTGCAGTGATTTCATATTGATTCCAAACATCATCGCTGCAGCCAATCACGGAGCTCAGCAGCGCTGCCGATGTAGATGGAATGACCCTCTGATTTCACTGACATGACATCACTAGTGCAGCCAATCGATTCTGAACATCACCACTGCAGCCAATCACTGAGACCAGCAGCACTGCCAATGTAGATGGCACGAGCCTCTGAGTTCACTGACTGGCTGCACTGGTGATGCAATGTTGATTCTGTACATCAACACTGCAGCCAATCACTGAGACCAGCAGCACTGCCGATGTAGATGGTATGAGCCTCTGAGTTCACTGACTGGCTGCAGTGGTGATGTCATGTTGAATCTGCACATCAACACTGCAGACAATCACTGAGCTCATCAGCGCTGCTGATGTAGATGGCACAAGCCTCGGAGTTCACTAATTGGCTGCAGTATTTTTTTGAATTGTTCGCATCATATCACCATTGCATCCAAAAGATAGGAACAACATTGGCGATCAGGCACTGGACCAGGGGAGGGTGTGTACAGTCTAATTGTGTCATTTTACTGTAATGATATCGTTTGGGGAGCAATTATTAAATGGGCTGCACAGCACTGGAAAAACATGGCTGCTTTCCTCTATAGCCAGAGCCACCCCTGTGTACGGGTTGTGTATGGTATCACTCACGTCAGTGGCTCTAGGCTGTGATACCAGACACATCACGTGGACGGTGGTGGCACCGAAGACAGCGGCCATGTTTCTAATCCTGTACATTACCTGTGAAATCAATGGAAGCCCCCGTAATCCTCGCACTGTGTCTGCAGTTTGGAGAATGGGCTCCTGAGTGTCTCCTGCTATTACCGGTGCAGAGTTTATTTTCCATGCAAGGAGGATGATAATCACCAAGGAAAGAGTAACGACCGCCGAAGTGGAAGCTACCGCGAGACCTTTCCACCGATTAGACCACGTGAAGTCCCGACCACCAAGGAGGTATAATCATGTGTGCGTCTAAGTGATTCCAGACGATAAAAGCCACCGGCACACAGCGACAGATCACACGGAAGCGGTATGAGCGAAAGCAAAATGTGACCCCCTCCCCGACACACGGACAGGGGGTCCCTCACAGGATGTGGACATAAGCTGTGGCAGGATATATGCTGTGGTGGGCTGTAAGCCGTGGTGGGCTATAAACCATGGTGGGGCTATATGCTGTGGTGGGCTATAAGCCATGGTGGGGCTATATGCTGTGGTGGGCTATAAGCCATGGTGGGGCTATATGCTGTGGTGGGCTATAAACCATGGTGGGGCTATATGCTGTGGTGGGCTATAAACCATGGTGGGGCTATATGCTGTGGTGGGCTATAAACCATGGTGGGGCTATATGCTGTGGTGGGCTATAAACCATGGTGGGGCTATATGCTGTGGTGGGCTATGAGCCCTGGTGGGCAGCTCGGTCTACCGAGTCATCGTCATCAGTTTGGTTGGTCAAATGCAACCAATACAGATGGAAACAAACGACGCCAGAGAGACCGGGTGCCAGCACTTGTGAGTGTCCGCCATTCACCACCATAGGGGTCATTAGTTATATAATCCTTCTTTATTAGAGCTGGAGCTGTGTAAGGCTCTGTTCACATTGTGTGTTGTGACCAGGTCTGGTGTATGCACCAGTAAAGCTCCGGGCACATCGGCCGCATGTAGCCGAAGGCCCCCAATCACATGGAGCGCACAGAGGAACCCAGTAATAAGTATAGGAAAGATATCATTTTTGCTGCCTGCAGCCACCACTAGGGGGAGCTTGGGGCAGACAATATTAGACTCAATCAGTAAAGTGCATATAGTGAGGTAGAGCGCCCCCCGGCTATAATTTACCTCTACGCATCAGCAGACCATTTTAGATTAGAAAAATGCAAACTGGTGTTCAATGGTGGACACTGACTGTGCACATCAGCCACGTTGTAGATGGTGGACACTGACCGTGCACATCAGCCACGTTGTAGATGGTGGACACTGACTGTGCACATCAGCCACGTTGTAGATGGTGGACACTGACTGTGCACATCAGCCACGTTGTAGATGGTGGACACTGACCGTGCACATCAGCCACGTTGTAGATGGTGGACACTGACTGTGCACATCAGCCACGTTGTAGATGATGGACACTGACTGTGCACATCAGCCACGTTGTAGATGGTGGACACTGACTGTGCACATCAGCCACGTTGTAGATGGTGGACACTGACCGTGCACATCAGCCATGTTGTAGATGGTGGACACTGACTGTGCACATCAGCCACGTTGTAGATGGTGGACACTGACCGTGCACATCAGCCACGTTGTAGATGGTGGACACTGACTGTGCACATCAGCCACGTTGTAGATGGTGGACACTGACCGTGCACATCAGCCACGTTGTAGATGGTGGACACTGACTGTGCACATCAGCCACGTTGTAGATGGTGGACACTGACCGTGCACATCAGCCACGTTGTAGATGGTGGACACTGACCGTGCACATCAGCCACGTTGTAGATGGTGGACACTGACTGTGCACATCAGCCACGTTGTAGATGATGGACACTGACTGTGCACATCAGCCACGTTGTAGATGGTGGACACTGACTGTGCACATCAGCCACGTTGTAGATGGTGGACACTGACCGTGCACATCAGCCATGTTGTAGATGGTGGACACTGACTGTGCACATCAGCCACGTTGTAGATGGTGGACACTGACCGTGCACATCAGCCACGTTGTAGATGGTGGACACTGACTGTGCACATCAGCCACGTTGTAGATGGTGGACACTGACCGTGCACATCAGCCACGTTGTAGATGGTGGACACTGACTGTGCACATCAGCCACGTTGTAGATGGTGGACACTGACCGTGCACATCAGCCACGTTGTAGATGATGGACACTGACCGTGCACATCAGCCACGTTGTAGATGGTGGACACTGACTGTGCACATCAGCCATGTTGTAGATGATGGACACTGACTGTGCACATCAGCCACGTTGTAGATGGTGGACACTGACTGTGCACATCAGCCACGTTGTAGATGGTGGACACTGACCGTGCACATCAGCCACGTTGTAGATGGTGGACACTGACTGTGCACATCAGCCACGTTGTAGATGGTGGACACTGACCGTGCACATCAGCCACGTTGTAGATGGTGGACACTGACCGTGCACATCAGCCACGTTGTAGATGATGGACACTGACTGTGCACATCAGCCACGTTGTAGATGGTGGACACTGACTGTGCACATCAGCCACGTTGTAGATGGTGGACACTGACTGTGCACATCAGCCACGTTGTAGATGGTGGACACTGACCGTGCACATCAGCCACGTTGTAGATGGTGGACACTGACCGTGCACATCAGCCACGTTGTAGATGGTGGACACTGACTGTGCACATCAGCCACGTTGTAGATGATGGACACTGACTGTGCACCTCAGCCACGTTGTAGATGGTGGACACTGACTGTGCATATCAGCCACGTTGTAGATGGTGGACACTGACCGTGCACATCAGCCACGTTGTAGATGGTGGACTCCTCTCAAGACTAAGAGTAAACTGGATATCCAGCAGTGAGCCAATGATAGAGAATGGGCGGCCATTTTGCCGGACGCTGAGCGGACGATGGTGATGGTAACGGACATTTACCTTCTCTCTCCTCCTCGATCTGCGCCATTCTGAAGACCATAGCGGACGAGTCTTCTCGGTCCTGATCCGTGGCCATGTCGGTCTCTGGACTCATCTCGCTCCATTCCAGGAGGGGATTCTGCATGTCGTCCACACTGCCGGACTCACTGGTCTGAAACCATCGCACGGAAGGGTCACGTATAGAGAACGACGGGCACCGTACAATAACAATACAGCCACACTGTGCTATTCGGGTGGGTGGGTGCCCCCTGCAATCTGAATCCATTGACTTACCATGCAACGTGGACGGTACGAGCGTGATCAAAGAGGGAACTTCAGAGTGATACAATGATGGCATAACGCAAGGATATAACTGCACGGAATGATTGGTGGGGGTCTGACCTTGCGGACCCCCACTGATCCATAAAATAAAAGGGGAGCAGCATCCTGATACCTTCACATTTTTGTCCCTGCTTCCACGGTTCATCCACCTGGGAAATGCAGCGTGACCCATTCACTTCAATGTAAATGCGCCGCACTTTCCCTGCACAATGGGTGGGCGACGGAGACTATTGTGTGGGGAAAGACGGCGCCGATTTAGTACATGCCCGTGTTATTCCGGCTGCCGGATTACCCCTTTAATATTTGCAGAAACCCAATGTAACCCACCGATGAAGGGAGCGGAGCTGGATTACCCCTTTAATATTTGCAGAGCTGGATTACCCTTTTAATATTTGCAGCACCTTCATGTATCCCACCTATGAAGGGAGCGGAGCCGGATTACCCCCTTAATATTGCAGCACCTTCATGTAACCCACCGATGAAGGGAGTGGAGCTGGATTACCCCTTTAATATTTGCAGCACCTTCATGTAACCCACCGGTGAAGGGAGCGGAGCCGGATTACCCCTTTAATATTTGCAGCACCTTCACGTAACCCACCGATGAAGGGAGCGGCACCGGATTACCCCTTTAATATTTGCAGCACCTTCATGTAACCTACCGATGCAGGGAGTGGAGCCGGATTACCCCTTTAATATTTGCAGAAACCCAACATAACCCACTGATGAAGAGAGCGGAGCTGGATTACCCCTTTAATATTGCAGCACCTTCATGTAACCCACCGGTGAAGAGAGCGGAGCCGGATTATCCCTTTAATACTCGCAGCACCTTCATGTAACCCACCGGTGAAGAGAGCGGAGCCGGATTATCCCTTTAATATTTGCAGCACCTTCATGTAACCCACCGGTGAAGAGAGCGGAGCTGGATTACCCCTTTAATATTTGCAGCACCTTCATGTAACCCACCGATGAAGAGAGCGGAGCCGGATTATCCCTTTAATATTTGCAGCACCTTCACGTAACCCACCGGTGAAGAGAGCGGAGCTGGATTACCCCTTTAATATTTGCAGCACCTTCACGTAACCCACCGGTGAAGAGAGCGGAGCCGGATTATCCCTTTAATATTTGCAGCACCTTCATCTAACCCACTTATGAAGGGAGTGGAGCCGGATTACCCCTTTAATATTGCAGCACCTTCATGAAACCCACCGGTGAAGGGAGCGGCACCGGATTACCCCTTTAATATTTGCAGCACCTTCATGTAACCTACCGATGCAGGGAGCGGAGCCGGATTACCCCTTTAATATTGCAGCACCTTCATGTAACCCACCGGCGAAGAGAGCGGAGCCGGATTATCCCTTTAATATTGCAGCACCTTCATGTAACCCACCGGTGAAGAGAGCGGAGCCGGATTATCCCTTTAATATTCGCAGCACCTTCATGTAACCCACCGATGAAGGAAGCGGAGACGGATTACCCCCTTAATATTGCAGCACCTTCATGTAACCCACCGATGAAGGGAGCGGAGCCGGATTACCCCATTAATATCTGCAGCACCCAGAGGAGTGTGTGAGTGGATCACCTGTGAATCCGCTCTTTTTGCCACCTGCTCCAGATCCGCCTGCAGGATCCGCTGCTGCTCTTCGTACACCACGAGCTTGGTCAGAAGATGTTCTACAGAAAAAAAGAGAAAAATACATCACGATTTCATCAAGACATGAAGACTTCTATCCATTCCTACAGTCAAGATGTGCACCTTACACATTCCCCCCTTTCCAGAATCCGTGCACTATTAACTCCTCTTCTAACGTGGCTTTCCATGTCAGCGTCGTGCTGCATCCGTGACTTCCAGAAAACTAAAATGTGACGTTTGTCTTCTGCATAACCTATAGTAATCGGTCCGCAGTACTCGTAGCTGTCAGATGGGCTCACAATCATCATCCTTGGTAGCACATCGACCATAACAAACAGCACATGCGCTGCCGATAATATTCTATGCATGCAGAACAATTGCACTAAACATCCTTCTTTGTGCAGAGTTGTGGTCACCTCTCCATCGACCGTTACATGACAGCTTGATAAAAGGCTTACATGCCGCTGATCTGCAGTCCTAGGGGTTACCCACCTTTTACATTTTTTTTTCTTACTTAAAATAAATTAACTTCTGGCTAAAATGTATTTTTGTTATTGGGTTTCATTAAAACTGTTGCCCTGCTTGCCTTCTAGAGCTTCTGTGTTGCACAGTGTTTATTCCCTGGCTGCAGAATGAGTTAACTGAGAAACCACTGGCGAGCTCATTCTGAGGGCCTGTGCACATGCTGCAGTTTTTGAGAGCAGTTTTTTTTTTTTTTTTTAAATCTGCATGCCTCTCCTGAAGCCAGCAAAGTCTATGGGATTTTAGATTTGCTGTGCACACGGTCCATTTTTCTTGTGCGGTTTTGGTGCAGATTTTGATGCAGAAAAAAATCCGCAGCATGTCAATTGTTGATCCGGTTTAGCAACATTTTTTGCACCCATTGACTTAAATTCATTGACTTTCTTGCTAGCCCAAAAAACTGCATCCGGTTTTGACGCATTTTTTTGCCACACCGAGCAGATCTGGTGCAGAAACTTTTTGCACCAAATCTGCAGCGTGTGCACATAGCCTGACAGTTTGAAAACTTTTTGATCTTTTCTGAGCTTCTCTCAGATGTTTTTTGACCAACGACCACATCAAAGTTTTAAGGGAATCAGTCTCCAGGTTTCTGCTCCTCCATCTGTCTCAAGGTTTTTGTTCCCCCATTTGAGAGCAGCATAATATAGAGACAGAGACCCTGATTCCAGCGATGTGTCACTTACTGAGCTGTTTGCTGTCATTTTGGTAAAATCAATGTTTTCTCTGCTGCAGATCTACCAGTTATATGGAGCTTATGAATATGCTGGACTACCTGTAGAGGCCAAGTAGTCCTGTAATGATAATCTACTGCTGATTAAACTGTGATTTTATCAAAACTACACTAAGCAGCTCAGTAAGTGACACATTGCTGGAATCAGGATCTCTGCCCCTACATTATGCTGCTCTCAGATTAAGGGGCACCACATCTGCAGCGTGTGCACATAGCCTGACAGTCTGCAACTTTCTGATCTTTTCTGAGCTTCTTTCAGATAATTATTGACCAGCAACCACATCAAATATTTAAGGGAATCTCTCTCCAGGTTTTTGTTCCCCCATCTGGGAGTGGTATAATGTAGAGACAGAGACCCTGATTCCAGTGATGTGTCACTCACTGAGCTATTTGCTGTCATTTTTATAAAATCAATGTTATCTTTGCTGCAGATCTAGCAGTTATACAGACTCATGAATATGCTGGACTACCTGTAGAGGCCAAGTAGTCCTGTAATGATAATCTCCTGCTGATTAAACTGTGATTTTATCAAAACTACACTAAGCAGCTCAGTAAGTGACACATTACTGGAATAAGGATCTCTGCCCCTACACTATGCTGCTCTCAGATTAAGGGGCAGAAACCTGATGACCGATTCAGTTGTGGGTTCAGTTTTGATGACCGAGGGACCTATAAACCGTCAGTAAAAATTGTATGACAAGTCCTGTGCTTTTACCGTTAATAGACTGCAAATCTGCGGCGGATTCCAGCTTCACCTCCAGCGCTTTCTTCTCCTCCTCCAGTTCGCCGATGCGCACGGACAATGCCGACAGCTCCTGGTTCTTTGTTTCAGACTATGAAAGATGAGGATGGAAAAAAACAATTAGGAAGAAAAAAAGAAAATAAAGGGGAGATGCAGAGAACGGACAGTGACAGGCGCGAAAACTAGAGGACAGTCATTAGGAAGATTCTGAGAACCAGGCAGGTGGGAAAGAAGAGAAAAGATGGAGGACAGGCCAAACAAGAGCGGTACTTGTACAATTTTCAGTTCTTCTTCCAACTGCCTGATTCTGGATTTGGACCATGCCTTCATTTTAAGGAATTTTGCATCGGATCTACTTGCCTCTTCGGTTTTCAACTTTACTTCATCTGAAAGAAATAAAAAGAATGAATGATATGCTAAAAAAATAAAATAAAAAATAAAAAGCTATCCCCATATCTGCTAGTTAAAATTTCCAGCTACTAGCCTGCCTGACATGTTTCGCCATAACTGGCTTCATCAGGGAATTAGCCTAAATCTCTGATGAAGCCAGTTATGGCGAAACATGTCGAGCAGGCTAGTAGCTGGAAATTTTAACTAGCAGATATGTGGATAGGAGATGACACATATATGGGAATTTAATAATCAGTTGGTCGGCGGCCAGCTGATACCGTGTATTACAATAGGAATTGGTACTCTTACAGTCCTTCCCCCTTCTGTCATTTTAATGATAGTCATTTAATTTATGAATGAAAAGTTAATATTTTATTGATCTTTAATTATGGTACCTCTAATTGCCCTTGTACATAGCCATGACTGGCGCCGACTTCGATTATTGCAGTTTACCCATTTAATGTTGCTGACAGTTTCTGATAGCAGCATATAAACGGTTGCGTTCGTTCTGTGCGCAGTTTCAAGCTCCAAAAAAAAAAAAAAACTAACCATGTTTGAATTACTCCCCTGTTGTGAATGTCATCCGAGTGGGTGCTGGTGTGGAGCTCCCTCTGGTGGCCAGGAATGGTAATCAAGCTGAGTCTGAATCTGTGACCCAGACAGGTGTTGGAGTTAATTGGGAATCCAGGAAGTCCTATTACAAATCAGCCTAGTGTATTTAGGTAAGTAGTTTCTGCCTGGTGGTCACCGGTGATAGATGTTCCTGCCTGCTTCTGAAGATGGCTGGGAGTTTTCCCTTCAGTTTCTCCCATTTCGTCTGTGCCTAAATCTACTCCAGATAAGTTTACTAGTTTCTGTGCTTAATTGCTGAAATTGCACTTAAGGTTGTTTCTGCTTATTCCATTTGGTTCTGTGTTTGGTTTCTTGTATGTGTGGATCTGTCTCTCTGCTTTTGGGAGCAGGGCAGCTCCCCCAGGAAGAAAGGGAGCTTGCTCCCTGGTTCGTGTTTGGATTATTTGCAATTCAGAATATTATTTGTTCTGTGATTTTGTTCCTTCCCGTTATATCTGCAGTTCTGTTTAAAGTGTCTGGCACAAGAGTACCTGATATAGTTGGGGAGAGACCGTGTGGTCTTAGTTTTTTTTTTTTTATATATATCAGGAGTTTGGTATTTTTTGCTGGCCGCAATGAGTTATCTGTCCTGTTGTATCTAGTAAGTCGGGCCTCACCTTTGCTAACCTATATTTTCTGTGTATTGTGTTTTCTTTCATCACCGTCGTTACATGTTGGGGGCTTGCTAGTTGTTTGGGGACAGCTCCGAGGCAAGTTAGGATTCCTCAATTGTATCTTTGAGGTGTTGCAAGTTTCTCCGGCAGTGACGAGGTGTCTAGGTGTGTTAGGAACATCCCACTGCTATTTCTAGTGTTGTCTGATAGATAGGGGGATGAGATTAGCTCAGTTTCCAACTACTGTTTTCCTTGATTAATGGGATTTTTTGTGATCGGCCACGGTTACCAGATCATAACACTCCCCTTTACCCAGATTAAAAAATATTATTATTATTATGAATAATAATAATAATAAGAATAATAATTTAAAAAAATAAATAAATGTCTGGCCATAAAATTAATAAACCCATGCAATTAAGAAAAAAAAAATAAAATCTGATTTTTTTTTGCCAGTTCTTTCTATACCGGTATATTATATTGGGGGGGAAAAAACTGTCAAAAAATTTGATGGACCAATAACAAAAAAAAAATAAAATAAAATATGGATCTTGGAAAAACAAAAGCGGAAAAATATAAATTGTCCATGATATAAAGGGGTTAAACCCAAGTGTAGGAAATTTTTCCGGCCTGACTGGGATGTCAGGACTTGGGCATTTACCGGTCACATTTCAGAGTGCCCTTACTGTTACCTTGTAGTTTGCTGACGGCAGAGTTTGCGGTGGTGCCGGTCCCTTCCCGGGGGTCTCCGGGGCTCGCCAGGCCTTGGAGCTGGTTCTGTAATTGTTGTATAGTCTGGGATTTCTCCTGCATTTCGCCATCATGCGTCTCTTTAATTTCTTGCAGGGCCGTGCTGTGCCGCAGGCTGAGCGCTCGCACCTCGGTCTCGTGCTTCTCCATCATGTCTTTCAGTTGTGCCCTCATCACGTGCTTCTCCGCATCCAGCTTCGATTGCAAATTCTGCTTTTCAGACTGGAGAAACCTGGACGTCTCGGCCATTTCCTGGAAAAAAAACCAAAAACATAAAAGAAGTGGCACACAGTCCTATCTCTGTTAGTCTCCTAAACAATCAATGGTGCGACATCCGGACCCAAACAATGACCTACTCTATGGATAAGTTATAATTTGATGAGTTGGGACAACCCCTTTAAATATCGTCCAGCCAGAAACTACTAAAGTGCACCAATCAACAGGATTTTCCTATATAAACTAAAGCTATACTGGCACTATCAGACTGATTCTATACATACAGTGCTATACTGGCACTATCAGGCTGATTCTATACATACAGTGCTATACTGGCACTATCAGACTGATTCTATACATACAGTGCTATACTGGCACTATCAGGCTGATTCTATACATACAGTGCTATACTGGCACTATCAGGCTGATTCTATACATACAGTGCTATACTGGCACTATCAGGCTGATTCTATACATACAGTGCTATACTGGCACTATCAGGCTGATTCTATACATACAGTGCTATACTAGCACTATCAGGCTGATTCTATACATACAGTGCTATACTGGCACTATCAGGCTGATTCTCTACATACAGTGCTATACTGGCACTATCAGGCTGATTCTATACATACAGTGCTATACTGGCACTATCAGGCTGATTCTATACATACAGTGCTATACTGGCACTATCAGGCTGATTCTATACATACAGTGCTATACTGGCACTATCAGGCTGATTCTATACATACAGTGCTAAGGCTGATTCTATACATACAGTGCTATACTGGCACTATCAGGCTGATTCTATACATACAGTGCTATACTGGCACTATCAGGCTGATTCTATACATACAGTGCTATACTGGCACTATCAGGCTGATTCTATACATACAGTGCTATACTGGCACTATCATGCTGATTCTATACATACAGGGCTATACTGGCACTATCAGGCTGATTCTATACACACCTTTAGTTGTCAGCTAGGATGTATAGGTTTTGAAACACAAGCAAGTAAAGTTTGAAAATGAGAGCAGCTTTTTGAGTGGCAGCAGCTGCCAATCAGCTGATATTGGGGTGGGTATTTATAGTGATTCCCGCCCCCCTGCCTGTTGTTCCTCCCCCTGTTATTTATGCTAATTCTATTATAGCATAGTTTTACTAACTGACTAGAAGGACCTGTGCTGATGTCATATCCATGTGACCAGAAGGCAGAGAAATAATGTTGCTTCCTGGTATCAGCTATGTTGGCTGAGGCCCCGCCCCTTCTGGTCACATGGGTATGACATCAGCACATCCTGGTGATTGGTGCGCTTTAAAGGAGCTGTCCCATAAATAACATCTACAGAATAGGTGAGAAATGTGAGATTTCTGAGGCTCTGACAGCTGCAAACCCCAATCCTAAACAATCGGAGGCCTAAAGTGCAGGGTGTGCTGACACCGATGCCTTCACCGTCTGCAGGATTCATGGTCCCACGCAGGGAACTATGGGCCCCAAATCTCCAGATCAGAGCAGGTTCTAGCAGCCATGATACATTAATCATCTACAATTTCCATTGCATTTCTTTTTTTATGGTGCTATTGTAAATAAAAAAAAAAAATCACTAACAAAGTAACTTTCCAATATAAAAATCTCCCATTTTCGGCTGCAATGAGAATGTATAAAACATACAAAAAAACACCAACAAAAAGTCATGGATATGTAAAACCGCAATCACTCAGGTCAAATCTTAGAAGAGGAAAAGTAATTTGTAGTCAGTGACTTACAGAAATTTGCCGATCTTTATTATCCAGCTCCTTCTGTAAAACGTCGATCACTTGATTCTTTCCGGATAAAACCTCTTCATCCTCATGAAGTTTCTGCTTCAGGGCCTTGAGCAGCTGAACACACAGACAGAGTGGGATTAAGTTGGGAATACCACCATATTCCTCACATCTATGTGTATTTCCATTTTAAATATCTATCTGGAAGCTGAGAAGGGGGAGGAGGGGGATGCAGCTGAAGTCGTACAGTGCTTTAGTGTAATAGGATAAGGGGTGGAAAGAAGCAGGAGGGTAATATCTGATCGGACATCATACTAGGAGAAAAAATGCAGAACTGCAGCAACTGGCAAAAGTAAAGATGACGGTTTGGCGCAACATTTCTGCGGCGAGTGAAAAAGTGCAATTTATGCCTTTTTTTCTTCGTTATTGCATATACAGTATGGATTAATTTTATACAGTATTTAGGTAGTTTGATGGTGATTTAAATAGGCTTTTTTTGTTACTTTATTATTAAAAAGGGGACAAAGGATTTCCATTCATTTTTAAAAAAAAAATTACTTAATATTTTAGTCCGGTCAGGTGACTTAAAGCCCACCAATCACCAGGATTTTCCTATATAAACTAAAGCCAGTGCTATACTGGCGCTATCATGCTGATTCTATACATACCTTTAGTTGTGAGATCGGATGTATAGTTTCTGAAATACAGGCAAGTAAAGCTTGTGAAATGTACTGTTATATGATTGACAGCAGCTACAGAATATCTAATAGGTGGGTCGGGTTTTGCCAGTTATTACAGTCCCTGTCTGCCTGTCCTTCCTCCTCTTTCTCTGTTATTACAGGGGAAGGAAGGACAGGAGGGAGGAAGGACAGGCAGACAGGGGTGGGAATAACTGGCAAAACTTGACCCACCTATTAGATATTCTGTAGCTGCTATCCATCAAATAACAGAGCATTTCACAAGCTTTACTTGCCTATATTTCAGAAACTATACATCCGATCTTACAACTAAAGGTATGTATAGAATCAGCAGGATAGTGCCAGTATAGCACTGGCTTTAGTTTATATAGGAAAATCCTGGTGGTTGTGGTGCTTTAAATCTGGGATCAGTTGAGTGATCGTTTTATGTACTGCAATACTGATGTAATCCTTTGAAGCTCGGCCATAAGTCCCTGGCTGCAATGATGACCCATCGGAGAAGAGGCTAAATACAAGGTTTTTATCCCTTTTTAGGCTCGCTTCACAATAGCGGTATTTTGCCGGAAAGCCGAATCCGGCACAAATGCATTTCAGCTCCATTCCTTTACAATGGAATCATGACAAGATGCGGTCACGTGACCGCATGTGACTGCATCTTGCTGCGATTCCATAGGAAATGAATGGAGCTGAAAAGAATTTGTGCTGGATCCGGCTTTCTCGCAAAATACCGCTGATGTGAAGCAAGTCTTAACCGCTGCTACTCCACTAGGCTATGCTTTGTATTACAAAACCAACTCACAAAAAGATCAGATAACAAGATTAATATGAAAAAATCTTTATTTATCAATGAATTTAAAAAGAACAAGAGGGGGTGCAATAACAGAGAGGATACACAAGGTGGCATACCAGAGCAGCTGGGAGCAGACGAGTGTGCAATGTAAAATGAAAACCACAGAATAGCCTTACTGAAGAGTAAAGGGGAAGCCAGCAAGTGTCATAAATATATTCAGGCACAATCCCAAATCAAGAGAAGTATAAGAGGCATCAAAAAGTGGCAATCAGAAATTTAGCAATAAGCACACATACTCACAGCTGGAATGGCGCCAAGTCCCATCCGACGCGCGTTTCAGCGTCAGCCTTCGTCAGGGAGGGGGGTGTGGCGACATACCGGCAGGGTAGGTGTATTTATGTACAGATCTAGCCAGTCAGAATCCGGATCAAAGATACGGCGCATGCTCAGTGCAGATCGGCGCAGGACTCAAGCAGCGGTGGCGCGTCATCGTCACCCGGCAACCGAAGTCGCTCCACTATGAGTCACCGCCACACGTGACAGGCAGTCACGTGGAGCAGCGACGTCAGAGGGGCGAGCACGGAGCCCAGACGATACAGATACGCCCACAGCGTGAGTGTTGCCCGGAGACCGCGCATGCGCTCTAAATCCGGATAAACCAAGACATACGGTATATTAAAGACGGTGCTTATTTCCCAAGAAAACATGTTCAAATATTGGTCAGAACAAAAGATAAAGTGCATATGTGCATTAATCAGAGATAAAAACATATAATCCATGAATTAAAGAGAACCTTTTTTACGGCATGCACATTCCAAAAGACACACATGTATACATGTTCCTGTATACACTAACGAATACATAAAATGGAGCACACATGATGTAAATGCAATGCGTACATGCATACAGGTGTATACACACAAAAAGCATACATAGTGTGAACACTACACAGAATGTATAAAAATCTATATATATCAAACCCCAAAAGTAAATACAGAGGGGAGAAAATAAAATTTATTTCGTACTTAAAGCATATAAACTAAACATGAAAAAGTGAGAAAATGAAACTGTGAGGATGTGAAGTATGTGAAGATGCAAATGAGAGTGTATACATAAAATGTCTACACTATCAGCAACTGTGTATAGACATATAAAAAAAGTCCTTTTTATTTAAAAGACTAAAAAGTATATATCGTGTTGGATATAATTGAAAATTAATTGAGATGAAACAAATAGATATGTGTGTGAGGATCCCTATACAAATAAGTGAATGTGTGACAGAGTGAGTGCATGTGTTTTGTATGCTTTGTATTACCCTGGACATAAGGGTAACATTTTCTTTCTGCTCTTTCCGACATACCTGGTGAAGCTCCGCAGAGGAATCGGACTTGGCTGCAATCTTAAACAGCTCCTGGTCATGCTTCTCCGACAGCAACTTCATCTCTTTGTCCTTTTCCAAAATGATGTTCTGAAAAACCCGGATCTGCAAAAAGTGTCATCCCGAGTTATTTTATAAATGTGACCGCTACAATGTGCACCTCTCATTCTGGAAGACCCAACACAGACCTTATACTTTACACCCTTCCAATTGATTGTAAATGGCAGCATGTAATGCTCCATGTCTCCTGCGGTGGGCGCTGCAGGGGAATTGAACACACTTAGATACAGATTGCTGGTGATCACTGAGGTTATCAGCAGCAGGATACTTTGTGATCAGATAATGGGGTGTAATCCACAGAATATGGGGCCACACAAGGGCAGCATGGTGGCTCAGTGGTTAGCACTGCAGTCTTGTGGTGGCTCAGTGGTTAGCACTGCAGTCTTGTGGTGGCGCAGTGGTTAGCACTGCAGTCTTGCAGCGCTGGGGTCCTGGGTTCAAATCCCATCAAGGACACCATCTGCAAGGAGTTTGTATGTTCTCCCCGTGTTTGCGTGGGTTTCCCCCGGGTTCTCTGGTTTTCTCCCACACTCCAAAGACATACAGATTGGGGCTCACAATCTAGAGTCCCTATGGGGACAGTGTTGCCAAAGTATGTAAAGCGCTATGGAATTAATAGCACTATATAAATGAATAAATATTATTATTATAATGGAGTGTAATCCGCAGGATATGGGGCCCCGCCCACACGGATACCGTATGATCAGATAATGGGGTGTAATCCGCAGGATATGGGGCCCCGCCCACACGGATACCGTATGATCAGATAATGGGGTGTAATCCACAGGATATGGGGCCCCACATAAATACCCTATGATCAGATAATGGGGTGTAATCCACAAGATATGGGGCCCCACACGGATACCCTATGATCAGATAATGGGGTGTAATTCACAGGATATGGGGCCCCACACGGATACTCTATGATCAGATAATGGGGTGTAATCCACAAGATATTGCTCCCCACACGGATACCCTATGATCAGATAATGGGGTGCAATCCACAGGATATGGGGCCCACACAGATACCCTATGATCAGATAATGGGGTGTAATCCACAAGATATTGCTCCCCACACGGATACTCTATGATCAGATAATGGGGTGTAATCCACAGGATATGGGGCCCCACATGGATACTCTATGATCAGATAATAGGGTGCAATCCACAGGATATGGGGCCCCACACAGATACCCTATGATCAGATAATGGGGTGTAATCCACAGGATATGGGGCCCCACACGGATACCCTATGATCAGATAATGGGGTGTAATCCACAGGATATGGGGCCCCACACGGATACCCTATGATCAGATAATGGGGTGTAATCCACAGGATATGGGGCCCCACACGGATACTCTATGATCAGATAATGGGGTGTAATCCACAGGATATGGGGCCCACACAGATACCCTATGATCAGATAATGGGGTGTAATTCACAGGATATGGGGCCCCACACGGATACTCTATGATCAGATAATGGGGTGTAATCCACAGGATATTGCTCCCCACACGGATACTCTATGATCAGATAATGGGGTGTAATCCACAGGATATGGGGCCCCACATGGATACTCTATGATCAGATAATAGGGTGCAATCCACAGGATATGGGGCCCCACACAGATACCCTATGATCAGATAATGGGGTGTAATCCACAGGATATGGGGCCCCACACGGATACCCTATGATCAGATAATGGGGTGTAATCCACAGGATATGGGGCCCCACACGGATACCCTATGATCAGATAATGGGGTGTAATCCACAGGATATGGGGCCCCACACGGATACCCTATGATCAGATAATGGGGTGTAATCCACAGGATATTGCTCCCCACACGGATACTCTATGATCAGATAATGGGGTGTAATCCACAGGATATGGGGCCCCACATGGATACTCTATGATCAGATAATGGGGTGTAATCCACAGGATATGGGGCCCCACATGGATACTCTATGATCAGATAATGGGGTGTAATCCACAGGATATGGGGCCACAGCAGGGATACCCTATGATCAGATAATGGGGTGTAATCTACAGGATATGGGACCACACAGGAATAATCTATGATCAGATAATGGGGTGTAATCTACAGGATATGGGGCCCCACACGGATAATCTATGATCAGATAATGGGGTGCAATCTACAGGATATGGGTCCCCACACTGATACGGTATGATCAGATAATGGGGTGTAATCCACAGGATATGGGTCCCCACACGGATACCCTATGATCAGATAATGGGGTGTAATCCACAGGATATTGGGCCATATACGGATAATCTATGATCAGATAATGGGGTGTAATCTACAGGATATGGGGCCCCACACGGATACTCTATGATCAAATAATGGGGTGTAATCCACAGGATATTGCTCCCCACACGGATACTCTATGATCAGATAATGGGGTGTAATCCACAGGATATGGGGCCCCACATGGATACTCTATGATCAGATAATGGGGTGTAATCCACAGGATATTGGGCCATATACGGATAATCTATGATCAGATAATGGGGTGTAATCTACAGGATATGGGGCCCCACACGGATACTCTATGATCAAATAATGGGGTGTAATCCACAGGATATTGCTCCCCACACGGATACTCTATGATCAGATAATAGGGTGCAATCCACAGGATATGGGGCCCCACACAGATACCCTATGATCAGATAATGGGGTGTAATCCACAGGATATGGGGCCCCACACGGATACCCTATGATCAGATAATGGGGTGTAATCCACAGGATATGGGGCCCCACACGGATACCCTATGATCAGATAATGGGGTGTAATCCACAGGATATGGGGCCCCACACGGATACCCTATGATCAGATAATGGGGTGTAATCCACAGGATATTGCTCCCCACACGGATACTCTATGATCAGATAATGGGGTGTAATCCACAGGATATGGGGCCCCACATGGATACTCTATGATCAGATAATGGGGTGTAATCCACAGGATATGGGGCCCCACATGGATACTCTATGATCAGATAATGGGGTGTAATCCACAGGATATGGGGCCACAGCAGGGATACTCTATGATCAGATAATGGGGTGTAATCTGCAGGATATGGGACCACACAGGAATAATCTATGATCAGATAATGGGGTGTAATCTACAGGATATGGGGCCCCACACGGATAATCTATGATCAGATAATGGGGTGCAATCTACAGGATATGGGTCCCCACACTGATACGGTATGATCAGATAATGGGGTGTAATCCACAGGATATGGGTCCCCACACGGATACCCTATGATCAGATAATGGGGTGTAATCCACAGGATATGGGTCCCCACACGGATACCCTATGATCAGATAATGGGGTGTAATCCACAGGATATTGGGCCATATACGGATAATCTATGATCAGATAATGGGGTGTAATCTACAGGATATGGGGCCCCACAGAGATACCCTAAGATCAGATAATGGGGTGCAATCCACAGGATATGGGGCCCCACACAGATACCCTATGATCAGATAATGGGGTGTAATCCACAGGATATGGGGCCCCACACGGATACCCTATGATCAGATAATGGGGTGTAATCCACAGGATATGGGGCCACACACGGATAATCTATGATCAGATAATGGGGTGTAATCCACAGGATATGGGGCCCCACACAGATACTTTATGATCAGATAATGGGGTGTAATCCACAGGATATGGGGCCCCACACAGATACCCTATGATCAGATAATGGGGTGTAATCCACAGGATATGGGGCCTCACACGGATACCCTATGATCAGATAATGGGGTGTAATCCACAGGATATGGGGCCTCACACGGATACCCTATGATCAGATAATGCGGTGCAATCCACAGGATATGGGGCCTCACATGGATTCTCTATGAAAAAGAGAAAACAGCCCAGAAATGTTGGCACAGAAAGGCAGAGGCGTGTAGGTGATTTGTATGTATATATGTAGGTGACGATGTGTCCGGATCGGCAGATGACGGCGCGATCCTGGGGCAGATGACTCACGTTCTCGGTGTACATGGCCTCCTTCTCCTGGAAGCTGCTCTTCTCCTTGCTGAGGAAGGCTTTCAGGCTCTCCGTCTGCTGGTGGAGGAGGCTGCACTTCTCCTCGCTTTCTTCCACCTTCCGGGTCAGATTCTGGATTAGGACCTGCAGGTCCTGGGCTGAGTCACCGGCGCTCGTCTGGGACAATGTAAGTTATAGAGTTAAAAAAACAGACATATTATTAGGCACATATACCACAACATGAATATAACGTCCCATTAACTTAAAGGGGCAAGTTATTTCTATCAGTTGGAAAAGGAATACTGTGCAGACGGGCGGGGGACTGACCGCTGGGACCCCCGCACAAGATTGGGGCTCTGGAAACCTGAGAATGGGACAAATACACAGGTCTTGTATGGGGCTGAGATGCACATGCCCGGCCTCTGCTCCATTCATTGTCTACGGGACCCCCAGGAAAGAGCCGAGCGCTGTCCACAATGTAATACCAGGATGGGAGATCTATGAATGATTCCTAGTGGTGTGCAAGTGGAGACCCCCATATACCAAGAGAAGGGAACTTAAAGTGTCCAGTGTGAATGGAGCGGTAGTGAGCATGTGCGACCACCACTCCTATATACAGTGAATGGAGCGGTAATGAGCATGTGCGACAACCACTCCTATATACAGTGAATGGAGCGGTAGTGAGCGTGTGCGACCACCACTCCTATATACAGTGAATGGAGCGGTAGTGAGCGTGTGCGACCACCACTCCTATATACAGTGATTGGAGCGGTAGTGAGCGTGTGCGACCACCACTCCTATATACAGTGAATGGAGCGGTAGTGAGCATGTGCGACCACCACTCCTATATACAGTGAATGGAGCGGTAGTGAGCGTGTGCGACCACCACTCCTATATACAGTGAATGGAGCGGTAGTGAGCGTGTGCGACCACCACTCCTATATACAGTGAATGGAGCGGTACTGAGCGTGTGCGACCACCACTCCTATATACAGTGAATGGAGCGGTAGTGAGCGTGTGCAACCACCACTCCTATAGACAGTGAATGGAGCGGTAGTGAGCGTGTGCAACCACCACTCCTATAGACAGAGAATGGAGCGGCAGTGAGCGTGTGCGACCACCACTCCTATAGACAGTGAATGGAGCGGTAGTGAGCGTGTGCGACCACCACTCCTATAGACAGAGAATGGAGCGGCAGTGAGCGTGTGTGACCACCACTCCCATAGATAGTGAATGGAGCGGTAGTGAGCGTGTGCAACCACCACTCCTATAGACAGTGAATGGAGCATCAGTGAGCGTGTGAGACCACCACTCCTATAGACAGTGAATGGAACGGTACTGAGCGTGTGCGACCACCACTCCTATAGACGGTGAATGGAGAAGCAGTTAGTGTGTGCGACCACCACTCCTATAGACCGTGAACGGAGAAGATCTGAGTGTGTGAGACCACCACTCCTATATACAGTGAATGGAGCGGTAGTGATTGTGTGCGACCACCACTGCTATAGACAGAGAATGGAGCGGCAGTGAGCGTGTGCGACCACCACTCCTATAGACGGTGAATGGAACGGTACTGAGCGTGTGCGACCACCACTCCTATAGACAGTGAATGGAGAGGTAGTGAGCGTGTGCGACCACCACTCCTATAGATGGTGAATGGAGCGGCAGTGAGTGTGTGTGACCACCACTCCTATAGACGGTGAATGGAACGGTACTGAGCGTGTGCGACCACCACTCCTATAGACGGTGAATGGAGCGGTACTGAGCGTGTGTGACCACCACTCCTATAGATGGTGAATGGAGCGGCAGTGAGTGTGTGTGACCACCACTCCTATAGACGGTGAATGGAGCGGTAGTGATTGTGTGCGACCACCACTCCTATATACAGTGAATAGAGCAGTACTGAGCGTGTGCGACCACCACTCCTATAGACAGTGAATGGAGAAGATCTGAGTGTGTGAGACCACCACTCCTATAGACAGAGAATGGAGCGGTAGTGAGTGTGTGAGACCACCACTCCTATAGACAGAGAATGGAGCGGCAGTGAGTGTGTGTGACCACCACTCCTATAGACGGTGAATGGAATGGTACTGAGCGTGTGCGACCACCACTCCTATAGACGGTAAATGGAACGGTACTGAGCGTGTGCGACCACCACTCCTATAGACGGTGAATGGAACGGTACTGAGCGTGTGTGTTCTATAGACAGTGAATGGCCTTTGGAACCCCTGGTCTTGTAATCAGTGGGGGTCCCAGTGGTCAGACCCCCAGAAATCATACAGTTATCCTGCCCTGTTGATATGATAAGACGTGTGTTGTGTATGGGATCACCCCCTTACAGTGTTGAGACCACCCTCTGGATAGCTTTGTGTTGTGGATCTCTTATCCTGACATAGCAGATCCCAGTAATACCTTCGCCTCCGGGTCAGCCCTGGGGGCCTCTACTGGAGCATTGGATGCGGTCGCCATTTGCAGATCTTTAATATAAGCCTCTTTTTTCGCCAGCCTCTCCTCTTTCTCTGCGAGCATGGCGTCCAGCTCGGAGCCGCGCAGTCGCTGACCCTCCAGCAGCTCCTCCTGGAAAAACAAGCAGCCGGATGACCTCTGCAGGGAGCGACCGCCTGCGCAGACTGTATCATGTATATGAGAGGGGTCTGTACATATCCGTGCAAGCGGTGCACACACAACCCCGCTCATGTATGAACCTAAACTAAAGCAAATGTGCACCAGAGAACGAGCCGACGTCTGGAAAGGTTCTGATCATCTGCGGACACATTCCTTACAAGACAATGGGGCGCTTATGTCTGCGGAGCCTGGGATTAACCCTCCCAGGGTGCACAGTGCGGTGTGATGTGTGGTCCCCGCAGTCATCAGCCCCGGTGACGCCCTCCATCCTCACTGCTTCTCGGTACCTTTCTCTTGAGTTCCCCATTCTTCAGAGCCAGCTGTGCCTCCAGCTCCTCCACTCGTTTCCGCAGAACCAGGATTTTGCCTCGGTTTGCAGAAGCATTTTCTTGGTCGGCCTCCCCCGATCCCTAAAACGACATAAAGCAGGGTCATTAAGTGTTCACAGATATCATTATTCTATGGCAATAATGAACTTTTGAGATACTGTATTTTTCGGATTATAAGATGCACTTTTCCTCCCAAAAATTTGGGAGGATAGTGAGGGGTGCGTCTTATAATCCAAATGTAGATTACTGGGAGGTGGTGGTGAGAGGTCGCAGGAGGCAGGGGCAATGCTGCAGGCACTGTGCTGGAGCTGAGGCGGCCTGCGGTGGCTGTGCTGAGGCGGCTGCGCTGGGGCTGCGGCAGCAGTGGCTGTGCTGGGGCTGCGGCGGCTGTGCTGGGGCTGCGGCAGCAGTGGCTGTGCTGGGACTGCGGCGGCTGTGCTGGGGCTGCTGCGGCTGTGCTGGGGCTGCGGCGGCTGTGCTGGGGCGGCTATGCTTGGTGCCTGTGCTGGGGTTGCGGTGGCTGTGCGGGGCTGAGACCACTGTGCTGGGGCTGAGACCACTGTGCTGGGGCTGAGACCACTGTGCTGGGGCTGAGACGGCTTTGCTTGGCGTCTGTGCTGGGGCTGCGGCGGCTGTGCTGGGGTGGCTTTGCTTGGCGCCTGTGTTGGGGCTGCGGCGGCTGTGCTGGGGCTGCGGCAGCAGTGGCTGTGCTGGGACTGCGGCGGCTGTGCTGGGGCTGCGGCGGCTGTGCTGGGGCGGCTATGCTTGGTGCCTGTGCTGGGGCTGCGGTGGCTGTGCGGGGCTGAAACCACTGTGCTGGGACTGAGACCACTGTGCTGGGGCTGAGACGGCTGTCCTGGGGCTGCGGCAGCTTTGCTTGGCGCCTGTGCTGGGGCTGCGGCGGCTGTGCTGGGGCGGCTTTGCTTGGCGCCTGTGTTGGGGCTGCGGCAGCTGTGCTGGGGTGGCTTTGCTTGGCGCCTGTGCTGGGGCTGCGGCGGCTGTGCTGGGGTGGCTTTGCTTGGCGCCTGTGTTGGGGCTGCGGCAGCTGTGCTGGCGGCTTTGCTTGGCGCCTGTGTTGGGGCTGCGGCAGCTGTGCTGGGGCGGCTTTGCTTGGCGCCTGTGCTGGGGCGGCTTTGCTTGGCGCCGGTGCTGGGGCTGCGGTGGCTGTGCTGGGGCGGCGGTGGCTGTGCTGGGGCTGAGACCACTGTGCTGGGGTTTCGGCCACTATGCTGGGGCTGCTGGATCTATGCTGGGGTTGTGGCGCCTGTGCTGAGGCTGCTGTGCTGCAAGGGCATAAAATAATGGCGCCTGGAGTTGGCGCGTGTGCAGATGGAGCTCTTGGCTGGTCATTGAGCCAATACTTCAATCTGTGCAACTGCCAACTCCAGGCGCCATTTCTTTGGAGCCCGCACTGCCAACAGTTTCTGGGACAGCATCTGGGACACCCGCCGCACCGCCTGCAGCATTGCCCTGCTCCACCACCACCCCCGCCTCTTGTGACCTCGTGCCACCACCGCTGCTGCCCCCTGGTAAGATCCCACCAGATTATAAGATGAACCCCAATTTTTTTCCACCTTTTCTTTTCTGTAAATTTGAGGTGCGTCTTATAATCTGGTGCGTTTATAATCCGATAGATTTTATAATCCGGTGCGTCTCATACACCGAAAAATCCGGTATGTGTCTTTCCAAAAATCTCTTCCCTCTTTCCCTCTCCCCCTCTGCTCTCCACAGCACTGAGTGTTGCTGCGTGTGGATTCTGAGCCGTCGCTCGGCCGCACATGACCCCCCCCTTCCCCGACTTTAGAACAAAGCCATGGCCGTAGGCGTCAGCGCATGATTCTTAGGGGCTGTAATTCGGGTCAGTCTTTTGTCCTTGGGACCGGTGAATGGTGACATGGGCAATTTTACAGAAATGGTCTAAATGATGGGAAAGAAACCTTGCATCACGCACTAGGTGTTGTCGGTTTTGCAGACGGAGCAGCGCTAGGGCTGTATGTGATAAGAGGCCATCGATCAGGTGCCCGTCGATAACACGGACAAGGCTATGGACCTGCACCTGGACGCGGTCACGTCTGCAAGTCGTGCTCCCGCCAGGAAACAATGACATGGCATGAAGGATAACTCCAGTCCGCGCGGCACATAAAGAGCCCGGAGCAAACCTTTACCTTCCTGCTCTCGGATTTCTTGAGCTGAGCCCCGGATGACCCCAGCTGCTTCTTCAGCTCCTCCAGCTGAGACGTCAGTGATGCGATCTTGGCCTTGTTTTGCAGCTTTGCTTTCGACACCTTGGATTCCGCAGATTCCTTTTCTTCCTGCGATGGCACAAGCATGCAGTCACTGCACAATGCTGGACGTGCACACGGCGCTCACACTCCGCAGACACAGCTTTACACATAGGGAAAATAAGCTGCATGTACCTGTGCAGCGGAGTGAGCCTTCCCTTACAAGCTCGGGTTGGAGGACCTTCCTCATAGTGAGTCCTCCAGACGTGGTTTTGGAAAACCATTGCCCCCTGACTAATGCTTGATTTAAAGAAACTGTGCTTTACTCACCCTCCCCAGGTCCAGCTCTGTGTCACCGCCCCTGCTCCTGTCTACAGCGCTGATGTCACTTCGAAGGAGCTGCAGCCAATCAGTAAGCTCAGTGGCTTTACCCAAGCTGAAGGCATGAACAACTCAAGAGGTCTCAGTGATTGGCTGCAGCGCTGTAGACAATAAAAGACCACGGGAGCAGCGGTAGAGACTCAAGGCGTGACCTGGGGAGAGTGAGTAGAGCACTTTATATATAAAAGTGCGGCCTGGGGACAAGGATTTTCCAAGATAGCGACATCAGCAAAAAGCAAAATCCTTCCAACTGGCTGTGCGATTGCTCCACTTTTCCTTTCCACCATTTGCTCATGCAGCGGCACGAAACCAAAAAAGTTGCTACCACCCTGAGTGTCCTAACGGGCACAGAATCTACACCTCTCCTGCACCTTTCTATGCAATGTGCAGCCCCGTCTATAGTCTCCTGCACCTTTCTATGCAATGTGCAGCCCCGTCTATAGTCTCCTGCACCTTTCTATGCAATGTGCTGCCCTGTCTATAGTCTCCTGCACCTTTCTATGCAATGTGCTGCCCTGTCTATAGTCTCCTGCACCTTTCTATGCAATGTGCAGCCCTGTCTATAGTCTCCTGCACCTTTCTATGCAATGTGCAGCCCTGTCTATAGTCTCCTGCACCTTTCTATGCAATGTGCAGCCCTGTCTATAGTCTCCTGCACCTTTCTATGCAATGTGCTGCCCTGTCTATAGTCTCCTGCACCTTTATATGCAATGTGCTGCCCTGTCTACAGTCTCCTGCACCTTTCTATGCAATGTGCAGCCCTGTCTATAGTTTCCTGCACCTTTCTATGCAATGTGCCGCCCTGTCTATAGTCTCCTGCACCTTTCTATGCAATGTGCTGCCCTGTCTATAGTCTCCTGCACCTTTCTATGCAATGTGCCGCCCTGTCTATAGTCTCCTGCACCTTTATATGCAATGTGCAGCCCTGTCTATAGTCTCCTGCACCTTTATATGCAATGTGCAGCCCTGTCTATAGTCTCCTGCACCTTTATATGCAATGTGCAGCCCTGTCTATAGTCTCCTGCACCTTTATATGCAATGTGCAGCCCTGTCTATAGTCTCCTGCACCTTTATATGTAATGTGCAGCCCTGTCTATAGTCTCCTGCACCTTTATATGCAATGTGCTGCCCTGTTTATAGTCTCCTGCACCTTTATATGCAATGTGCCACCCTGTCTATAGTCTCCTGCACCTTTATATGTAATGTGCAGCCCTGTCTATAGTCTCCTGCACCTTTATATGCAATGTGCTGCCCTGTCTATAGTCTCCTGCACCTTTATATGCAATGTGCCGCCCTGTCTATAGTCTCCTGCACCTTTATATGCAATGTGCCGCACGCTCTATAGTCTCCTGCACCTTCATATGCAATGTGCCGCCCTGTCTATAGTCTCCTGCACCTTTATATGCAATGTGCCACCCTGTCTATAGTCTCCTGCACCTTTATATGCAATGTGCTGCCCTGTCTATAGTCTCCTGCACCTTTATATGCAATGTGCTGCCCTATCTATAGTCTCCTGCACCTTTATATGCAATGTGCCGCACGCTCTATAGTCTCCTGCACCTTCATATGCAATGTGCCGCCCTGTCTATAGTCTCCTGCACCTTTATATGCAATGTGCCACCCTGTCTATAGTCTCCTGCACCTTTCTATGCAATGTGCCACCCTGTCTATAGTCTCCTGCACCTTTATATGCAATGTGCCGCACACTCTATAGTCTCCTGCACCTTCATATGCAATGTGCTGCCCTGTCTATAGTCTCCTGCACCTTTATATGCAATGTGCCACCCTGTCTATAGTCTCCTGCACCTTTATATGCAATGTGCCACCCTGTCTATAGTCTCCTGCACCTTTATATGCAATGTGCAGCCCTGTCTATAGTCTCCTGCACCTTTATATGCAATGTGCAGCCCTGTCTATAGTCTCCTGCACCTTTATATGCAATGTGCAGCCCTGTCTATAGTCTCCTGCACCTTTCTATGCAATGTGCCGCCCTGTCTATAGTCTCCTGCACCTTTATATGCAATGTGCAGCCCTGTCTATAGTCTCCTGCACCTTTATATGCAATGTGCCGCCCGGTCTATAGTCTCCTGCACGCACCTTCAGGTCCTGATCTTTCTTGCGCAGTTCATTGTCCTTCTCCCGGATCAGATCCTTCAGTTGTGCCACCAGCTGCTGAGTGTGCGCCAGCTGCTCCGTCAGGTCTACCACCGACATGGTGCCGGCACGCGGGTCTGCCGGTGACTGCGGAGGGAAAACCGAATCACAATGTTAGAGATCGGAAGCCCAAATCATATAAGTTTGACATAAAATACACTTCAAGGACTTACCGCGCCCGACGACTGGGGATCGTCCCCAGAATACCAGTTCCACATGGTGTCAGACGGGCGGCTGGAAAGGAAGCAGAGGGCACGTCAGGTCACAGCTATCAGCTTGGTATCAACGCTAGGGTCTGTCTATGGGTAGGGGGTGGCCTGACCGTCCCCCAAAACAGATATCACCCTGCTGCACCTCCATCACCCCAATCCAGGGATCTGCGGTCAGATGTGTATGGCTGCAGTTCCTCCGCTAGGGAACACCTCCTCCGCTAGGGAACACCTCCTCCGCTAGAGAACACCTCCTCCGCTAGAGAACACCTCCTCCGCTAGAGAACACCTCCTCCGCTAGAGAACATCTCCTCCGCTAGGGAACACCTCCTCCGCTAGGGAACACCTCCTCCGCTAGAGAACACCTCCTCCGCTAGGGAACACCTCCTCCGCTAGGGAACACCTCCTCCGCTAGAGAGCATCTCCTCCGCTAGAGAGCATCTCCTCCGCTAGAGAGCATCTCCTCCGCTAGAGAGCATCTCCTCCGCTAGGGAACACCTCCTCCGCTAGGGAACATCTCCTCCGTTAGAGAACATCTCCTCCGCTAGAGAACATCTCCTCCGCTAGAGAAACTCCCCTCCGCTAGGGAACACCTCCTCCGCTAGAGAACATCTCCTCCGCTAGAGAACATCTCCTCCGCTAGAGAAACTCCCCTCCGCTAGAGAAACTCCCCTCCGCTAGAGAAACTCCCCTCCGCTAGAGAACATCTCCTCCGCTAGAGAACATCTCCTCCGCTAGAGAACATCTCCTCCGCTAGAGAACATCTCCTCCGCTAGAGAACATCTCCTCCGCTAGAGAACATCTCCTCCGCTAGAGAACATCTCCTCCGCTAGAGAACATCTCCTCCGCTAGAGAACATGTTCATGTGAAGAGAGAAGGAGCGCTAATCTCAACATCTATCTACTCTGTCTAACCAGCTGCCCCTCTCCCCAGTAGTCACAGCAGTCGCCCCTCTCCCCAATAATCACCGCAGTCGCCCCTTTCCCCAGTAGTCACCGCAGTCGCCCCTTTCCCCAGTAGTCACAGCAGCCGCCCCTTTCCCCAGTAGTCACAGCAGTCGCCCCTTACCCCAGTAGTCACAGCAGTCGCCCCTTTCCCCAGTGGTCACAGCAGTCGCCCCTTTCCCCAGTGGTCACAGCAGTCGCCCCTTTCCCCAGTAATCACAGCAGTCGCCCCTTTCCCCAGTAGTTACAGCAGTCGCCCCTGTCCCCAGTAGTCACAGCAGTCGCCCCTTTCCCCAGTAGTCACAGCAGTCGCCCCTTTCCTCAGTAGTCACAGCAGTCGCCCCTGTCCCCAGTAGTCACAGCAGTCGCCCCTTTCCCCAGTAGTCACAGCAGTCGCCCCTTTCCCCAGTGGTCACAGCAGTCGCCCCTGTCCCCAGTAGTCACAGCAGTCGCCCCTTTCCCCAGTAGTCACAGCAGCCGCCCCTTTCCCCAGTAGTCACAGCAGTCGCCCCTTTCCCCAGTGGTCACAGCAGCTGCCCCTTTCCCCAGTAGTCACAGCAGCCGCCCCTTTCCCCAGTGGTTACAGCAGTCGCCCCTTTCCCCAGTAGTCACAGCAGTCGCCCCTGTCCCCAGTAGTCACAGCAGTCGCCCCTTTCCTCAGTAGTCACAGCAGTCGCCCCTGTCCCCAGTAGTCACAGCAGTCGCCCCTGTCCCCAGTAGTCACAGCAGTCGCCCCTTTCCCCAGTAGTCACAGCAGTCGCCCCTGTCCCCAGTAGTCACAGCAGTCGCCCCTGTCCCCAGTAGTCACAGCAGTCGCCCCTTTCCCCAGTAGTCACAGCAGTCGCCCCTGTCCCCAGTAGTCACAGCAGTCGCCCGTCCCCAGTAGTCACCGCAGTCGCCCCTTTCCCCAGTAGTCACAGCAGTCGCCCCTTTCCCCAGTAGTCACAGCAGTCGCCCCTGTCCCCAGTAGTCACAGCAGTCGCCCCTTTCCCCAGTAGTCACAGCAGTCGCCCCTGTCCCCAGTAGTCACAGCAGTCGCCCCTGTCCCCAGTAGTCACAGCAGCTGCCCCTTTCCCCAGTAGTCACAGCAGTCGCCCCTTTCCCCAGTAGTCACAGCAGTCGCCCCTGTCCCCAGTAGTCACAGCAGTCGCCCCTGTCCCCAGTAGTCACAGCAGTCGCCCCTGTCCCCAGTAGTCACAGCAGTCGCCCCTGTCCCCAGTAGTCACAGCAGCCGCCCCTTTCCCCAGTAGTCACAGCAGTCGCCCCTTTCCCCAGTAGTCACAGCAGTCGCCCCTTTCCCCAGTAGTTACAGCAGTCGCCCCTTTCCCCAGTAGTCACAGCAGTCGCCCCTGTCCCCAGTAGTCACAGCAGTCGCCCCTGTCCCCAGTAGTCACAGCAGCCGCCCCTTTCCCCAGTAGTCACAGCAGTCGCCCCTTTCCCCAGTAGTCACAGCAGTCGCCCCTGTCCCCAGTAGTCACAGCAGCTGCCCCTTTCCCCAGTAGTCACAGCAGCTGCCCCTTTCCCCAGTAGTCACAGCAGTCGCCCCTGTCCCCAGTAGTCACAGCAGCTGCCCCTTTCCCCAGTAGTCACAGCAGTCGCCCCTTTCCCCAGTAGTTACAGCAGTCGCCCCTTTCCCCAGTAGTTACAGCAGTCGCCCCTTTCCCCAGTAGTTACAGCAGTCGCCCCTGTCCCCAGTAGTCACAGCAGCTGCCCCTTTCCCCAGTAGTCACAGCAGTCGCCCCTTTCCCCAGTAGTCACAGCAGTCGCCCCTTTCCCCAGTAGTCACAGCAGTCGCCCCTTTCCCCAGTAGTTACAGCAGTCGCCCCTTTCCCCAGTAGTTACAGCAGTCGCCCCTGTCCCCAGTAGTCACAGCAGCTGCCCCTTTCCCCAGTAGTCACAGCAGTCGCCCCTTTCCCCAGTAGTCACAGCAGTCGCCCCTTTCCCCAGTAGTTACAGCAGTCGCCCCTTTCCCCAGTAGTTACAGCAGTCGCCCCTGTCCCCAGTAGTCACAGCAGTCGCCCCTTTCCCCAGTAGTTACAGCAGCCGCCCCTTTCCCCAGTAGTCACAGCAGTCGCCCCTTTCCCCAGTAGTCACAGCAGTCGCCCCTTTCCCCAGTAGTCACAGCAGTCGCCCCTTTCCCCAGCAGTCGCCCCTTTCCCCAGTAGTCACAGCAGTCGCCCCTTTCCCCAGTAGTCACAGCAGTCGCCCCTTTCCCCAGTAGTTACAGCAGTCGCCCCTGTCCCCAGTAGTCACAGCAGTCGCCCCTTTCCCCAGTAGTCACAGCAGTCGCCCCTTTCCCCAGTAGTCACAGCAGCTGCCCCTTTCCCCAGTAGTCACAGCAGTCGCCCCTTTCCCCAGTAGTTACAGCAGTCGCCCCTTTCCCCAGTAGTCACAGCAGCTGCCCCTTTCCCCAGTAGTCACAGCAGTCGCCCCTTTCCCCAGTAGTTACAGCAGTCGCCCCTTTCCCCAGTAGTCACAGCAGCTGCCCCTTTCCCCAGTAGTCACAGCAGTCGCCCCTTTCCCCAGTAGTCACAGCAGTCGCCCCTTTCCCCAGTAGTCACAGCAGTCGCCCCTTTCCCCAGTAGTTACAGCAGTCGCCCCTCTCCCCAGTAGTCACAGCAGCTGCCCCTTTCCCCAGTAGTCACAGCAGTCGCCCCTTTCCCCAGTAGTCACAGCAGTCGCCCCTTTCCCCAGTAGTCACAGCAGTCGCCCCTGTCCCCAGTAGTTACAGCAGTCGCCCCTTTCCCCAGTAGTCACAGCAGTCGCCCCTTTCCCCAGTAGTTACAGCAGTCGCCCCTTTCCCCAGTAGTCACAGCAGTCGCCCCTTTCCCCAGTAGTCACAGCAGTCGCCCCTTTCCCCAGTAGTCACAGCAGCCGCCCCTTTCCCCAGTAGTCACAGCAGTCGCCCCTTTCCCCAGTAGTTACAGCAGCCGCCCCTTTCCCCAGTAGTCACAGCAGTCGCCCCTTTCCCCAGTAGTTACAGCAGTCGCCCCTTTCCCCAGTAGTCACAGCAGTCGCCCCTTTCCCCAGTAGTCACAGCAGTCGCCCCTTTCCCCAGTAGTCACAGCAGTCGCCCCTTTCCCCAGTAGTCACAGCAGTCGCCCCTTTCCCCAGTAGTTACAGCAGTCGCCCCTTTCCCCAGTAGTTACAGCAGTCGCCCCTTTCCCCAGTAGTTACAGCAGTCGCCCCTTTCCCCAGTAGTCACAGCAGTCGCCCCTGTCCCCAGTAGTCACAGCAGTCGCCCCTGTCCCCAGTAGTCACAGCACAGCCGCACGGTTTGTCACCCATGTACAGGATAGATGAGGACAGGTGATCAATGTCTGATCCTTCAGTTGCCAAAAGCTGATCCCAAGAACAAGAGTCCAATTTTAATTGATGGTGCTGATGGGGATATGCGACTGCTGCACTCTGCATCAATCCCATAGGTTTTGTGGGCTACCAGGCTCATGATTGCGGGGTCTCCGTGGTGGCACCTCTCCTAATTAGACTGTTACTCCCGTACAACCCCTATAAAAGGGGGAGATGCGGATCCGTCCAGAGCCGCTCACTTCTGGTGCTGATGTGACTAGGACCTGACATTCTGCGCTCGGCGTCTCTGCCGCTGTCCTGGTCGCTCCGTTGTCCGTGCAGAAGTGAGCGGCTCTGGGCGGTGCCGGGTAACGTCTAACTCCCTAATACTGAATTTATTTTTTTGCTTTTTTTGACCTTCACAGTCCATTAAGACACAATATGAGACCTTGGATGAAATGCACCTAATGACCTCGGCTCTGAGGCATTCACAAGTATCAACAACAAGAAGGGCCCCGACGTTCACCGCCATCACCATGATCACCGCCATCACCATGATCACCGCCATCACCATGATCACCGCCATCACCATGATCACCGCCATCACCGGGAAGATCAGACTGGAATGTGGCAGAAAATCCCTGCAGGAAAGTTACCAGACCGGTTATATCACATCTGCCGGAGCCGCACCGCAACTTCCAGGACGCCAATATCTCCACTCCTGTACAAGTGTGTAAAGACGTATCATCACCATCATCATCATCTATACTTGTATTTCCTGCCGAGATGTGCAGCCAGGACTAGTTATGAGTACCGAGCACCCGAGCATGGTAGTGCCCACTCATCACTAGTTATGAGTACCGAGCACCCGAGCATGGTAGTGCCCACTCATCACTAGTTATGAGTACCGAGCACCCGAGCATGGTAGTGCCCGCTCATCACTAGTTACCAGTACTGAGCACCCGAGCATGGTAGTGCCCGCTCATCACTAGTTACCAGTACTGAGCACCCGAGCATGGTAGTGCCCCGCTTATCACTAGTTACCAGTACTGAGCACCCGAGCATGGTAGTGCCTGCTCATCACTAGTTATCAGTACTGAGCACCTGAGCATGGTAGTGCCCGCTCATCACTAGTTACCAGTACCGAGCACCTGAGCATGGTAGTGCCCACTCATCACTAGTTACCAGTACTGAGCACCCGAGCATGGTAGTGCCCCGCTTATCACTAGTTACCAGTACTGAGCACCTGAGCATGGTAGTGCCTGCTCATCACTAGTTACCAGTACTGAGCACCCGAGCATGGTAGTGCCCGCTCATCACTAGTTACCAGTACTGAGCACCCGAGCATGGTAGTGCCCCGCTTATCACTAGTTACCAGTACTGAGCACCTGAGCATGGTAGTGCCTGCTCATCACTAGTTATCAGTACTGAGCACCTGAGCATGGTAGTGCCCCGCTTATCACTAGTTACCAGTACCGAGCACCTGAGCATGGTAGTGCCCGCTCATCACTAGTTACCAGTACAGAGCACCCGAGCATGGTAGTGCCCGCTCATCACTAGTTACCAGTACAGAGCACCCGAGCATGGTAGTGCCCGCTCATCACTAGTTACGAGTACTGAGCACCCGAGCATGGTAGTGCCCGCTCATCACTAGTTATGAGTACCGAGCACCCGAGCATGGTAGTGCCCGCTCATCACTAGTTACCAGTACTGAGCACCCGAGCATGGTAGTGCCCGCTCATCACTAGTTACGAGTACTGAGCACCCGAGCATGGTAGTGCCCGCTCATCACTAGTTACCAGTACTGAGCACCCGAGCATGGTAGTGCCCGCTCATCACTAGTTACCAGTACTGAGCACCCGAGCATGGTAGTGCCCGCTCATCACTAGTTACCAGTACTGAGCACCCGAGCATGGTAGTGCCCACTCATCACTAGTTACCAGTACTGAGCACCAGAGCATGGTAGTGCCCGCTCATCACTAGTTACCAGTACTGAGCACCCGAGCATGGTAGTGCCCGCTCATCACTAGTTACCAGTACTGAGCACCCGAGCATGGTAGTGCCCGCTCATCACTAGTTACCAGTACTGAGCACCCGAGCATGGTAGTGCCCGCTCATCACTAGTTACCAGTACTGAGCACCCGAGCATGGTAGTGCCCGCTCATCAGTAGTTACGAGTACTGAGCACCCGAGCATGGTAGTGCCCGCTCATCACTAGTTACGAGTACTGAGCACCCGAGCATGGTAGTGCCCGCTCATCACTAGTTACCAGTACTGAGCACCCGAGCATGGTAGTGCCCGCTGATCACTAGTTACCAGTACTGAGCACCCGAGCATGGTAGTGCCCGCTCATCACTAGTTACCAGTACTGAGCACCCGAGCATGGTAGTGCCCGCTCATCACTAGTTACCAGTACTGAGCACCCGAGCATGGTAGTGCCCGCTCATCACTAGTTACGAGTACAGAGCACCTGAGCATGGTAGTGCCCGCTCATCACTAGTTACCAGTACTGAGCACCTGAGCATGGTAGTGCCCGCTCATCACTAGTTACCAGTACTGAGCACCTGAGCATGGTAGTGCCCGCTCATCACTAGTTACCAGTACTGAGCACCTGAGCATGGTAGTGCCCGCTCATCACTAGTTATGAGTACCAAGCACCCGAGCATGGTAGTGCCCGCTCATCACTAGTTACCAGTACTGAGCACCCGAGCATGGTAGTGCCCGCTCATCACTAGTTACCAGTACTGAGCACCTGAGCATGGCAGTGCCCGCTCATCACTAGTTACCAGTATTGACCACCCGAGCATGGTAGTGCCCGCTCATCACTAGTTACCAGTACTGAGCACCCGAGCATGGTAGTGCCCGCTCATCACTAGTTACCAGTACTGACCACCCGAGCATGGTAGTGCTCACTTATCACTAGTTACCAGTACTGAGCACCCGAGCATGGTAGTGCCCGCTCATAACTAGTTACCAGTACTGAGCACCAGAGCATGGTAGTGCCCACTCATCACTAGTTACCAGTACTGAGCACCCGAGCATGGTAGTGCCCGCTCATCACTAGTTACCAGTACTGAGCACCTGAGCATGGTAGTGCCCGCTCATCACTAGTTACCAGTACTGAGCACCCGAGCATGGTAGTGCCCGCTCATCACTAGTTACCAGTACTGAGCACCCGAGCATGGTAGTGCCCGCTCATCACTAGTTATGAGTACCGAGCACCCGAGCATGGTAGTGCCCGCTCATCACTAGTTACCAGTACTGAGCACCCGAGCATGGTAGTGCCCGCTCATCACTAGTTACGAGTACTGAGCACCCGAGCATGGTAGTGCCCGCTCATCACTAGTTACCAGTACTGAGCACCCGAGCATGGTAGTGCCCGCTCATCACTAGTTACCAGTACTGAGCACCCGAGCATGGTAGTGCCCGCTCATCACTAGTTACCAGTACTGAGCACCAGAGCATGGTAGTGCCCACTCATCACTAGTTACCAGTACTGAGCACCCGAGCATGGTAGTGCCCGCTCATCACTAGTTACCAGTACTGAGCACCCGAGCATGGTAGTGCCCGCTCATCACTAGTTACCAGTACTGAGCACCCGAGCATGGTAGTGCCCGCTCATCACTAGTTACCAGTACTGAGCACCCGAGCATGGTAGTGCCCGCTCATCAGTAGTTACGAGTACTGAGCACCCGAGCATGGTAGTGCCCGCTCATCACTAGTTACGAGTACTGAGCACCCGAGCATGGTAGTGCCCGCTCATCACTAGTTACGAGTACTGAGCACCCGAGCATGGTAGTGCCCGCTCATCACTAGTTACCAGTACTGAGCACCCGAGCATGGTAGTGCCCGCTCATCACTAGTTACCAGTACTGAGCACCCGAGCATGGTAGTGCCCGCTCATCACTAGTTACCAGTACAGAGCACCTGAGCATGGTAGTGCCCGCTCATCACTAGTTACCAGTACTGAGCACCTGAGCATGGTAGTGCCCGCTCATCACTAGTTACCAGTACTGAGCACCTGAGCATGGTAGTGCCCGCTCATCACTAGTTACCAGTACTGAGCACCTGAGCATGGTAGTGCCCGCTCATCACTAGTTACCAGTACTGAGCACCTGAGCATGGTAGTGCCCGCTCATCACTAGTTACCAGTACTGAGCACCCGAGCATGGTAGTGCCCGCTCATCACTAGTTACCAGTACTGAGCACCCGAGCATGGTAGTGCCCGCTCATCACTAGTTACCAGTACTGACCACCCGAGCATGGTAGTGCTCACTTATCACTAGTTACCAGTACTGAGCACCCGAGCATGGTAGTGCCCGCTCATAACTAGTTACCAGTACTGAGCACCAGAGCATGGTAGTGCCCACTCATCACTAGTTACCAGTACTGAGCACCCGAGCATGGTAGTGCCCGCTCATCACTAGTTACCAGTACTGAGCACCCGAGCATGGTAGTGCCCGCTCATCACTAGTTACCAGTACTGAGCACCCGAGCATGGTAGTGCCCGCTCATCACTAGTTACCAGTACTGAGCACCCGAGCATGGTAGTGCCCGCTCATCACTAGTTACCAGTACTGAGCACCCGAGCATGGTAGTGCCCGCTCATCACTAGTTACCAGTACTGAGCACCCGAGCATGGTAGTGCCCGCTCATCACTAGTTACCAGTACTGAGCACCTGAGCATGGTAGTGCCCGCTCATCACTAGTTACCAATACTGAGCACCCGAGCATGGTAGTGCCCGCTCATCACTAGTTACCAGTACTGAGCACCCGAGCATGGTAGTGCCCACTCATCACTAGTTACCAGTACTGACCACCCGAGCATGGTAGTGCCCACTCATCACTAGTTACCAGTACTGAGCACCCGAGCATGGTAGTGCTCACTCATCACTAGTTACCAGTACTGAGCACCCGAGCATGGTAGTGCCCGCTCATCACTAGTTACCAGTACTGAGCACCCGAGTATGGTAGTGCCCACTCATCACTAGTTACCAGTACTGAGCACCCGAGCATGGTAGTGCTCACTCATCACTAGTTACCAGTACTGAGCACCCGAGCATGGTAGTGCCCGCTCATCACTAGTTACCAGTACTGAGCACCCGAGCATGGTAGTGCCCACTCATCACTAGTTACCAGTACTGAGCACCCGAGCATGGTAGTGCCCGCTCATCACTAGTTACCAGTACTGAGCACCCGAGCATGGTAGTGCCCGCTCATCACTAGTTACCAGTACTGAGCACCCGAGCATGGTAGTGCCCGCTTATCACTAGTTACCAGTACAGAGCACCCGAGCATGGTAGTGCCTGCTCATCACTAGTTACCAGTACTGAGCACCCGAGCATGGTAGTGCCCGCTCATCACTAGTTACCAGTACTGAGCACCCGAGCATGGTAGTGCCCACTCATCACTAGTTACCAGTACTGAGCACCCGAGCATGGTAGTGCCCGCTCATCACTAGTTACCAGTACTGAGCACCCGAGCATGGTAGTGCCCGCTCATCACTAGTTACCAGTACTGAGCACCCGAGCATGGTAGTGCCCGCTTATCACTAGTTACCAGTACAGAGCACCCGAGCATGGTAGTGCCTGCTCATCACTAGTTACCAGTACTGAGCATGGTAGTGCCCGCTCATCACTAGTTACCAGTACTGAGCATGGTAGTGCCTGCTCATCACTAGTTACCAGTACTGAGCATGGTAGTGCCTGCTCATCACTAGTTACCAGTACTGAGCACCCGAGCATGGTAGTGCCCGCTCATCACTACTTAGGACAAGTCCTGACTCCCGTCTTGTACGGATGCCCCCTCTGTGCGCAATTAATTTGACTTAAAACATCAACGTTATAGCAAATTTTGCTCCGACTCCCTGGTAATGATCAGTGATGCCGGGTGTCCGCTCCTCTGCTCCATGCGCGCGCAGAATGAAACTTGATTTTAGGTTTTCTCATTTATTTATTTTTTTTTTTTGAACAACTTTTTACATATTTTTTAGTCCCTCGGCGACTGGAACCTGCAATTGTTTGATGCACTTCAGTACTTTCTATATGGCTTTGTGTATAGCACCAAGGTGGAGGAGTCGGGGGCATCGTTCGGACCCGGACTATTGTCGCGGCGGAAGGGGCACCAGGTCACAGCCGGCAGCCGCCGTGTAAGCGGAGTTGGGAAGAGTTTATTGCGTCACAGATTTCACTTTATGTAAGGTATTGGGTGAAATCCAAATCAAATCCGCACCCTAAAAAACTGTACATGTGAACGCAGCCTTAAGGGGCCCACGTGCTGCTGTACAGACGCACGGCCCCTCCTCAGACGAGTCTAATCCCAGCTCTCATCTCCCCCCGCAGTGACAGCTGAATGTGGGGCGCGGATTATTCAACAGCTGCCGGGCGGAGGAACAACAAAGGGAGCTGGAAATAGCCTGCGCTGAGCGAACGAGACTCGTCCCGGCAGACAGCGATCCTCATCCTCCGCCGCATACAGAGAAATTACACGAAAGTCCGATAATCCAGAATATCGATGATCCGGCACTGCGAATAATATACAATGTCATCCCAGTGTGATCCAAACTCATGGCGCCGGTGCCAGGTTAACCCCCTAAGCGCCAAGTGCCATATACCTGTATGGCGGACGGACGCACGGCGCGGGTGGAGAGGACGCACGGCGCGGGTGGAGAGGACGCACGGCGCGGGTGGAGAGGACGCACGGCGCGGGTGGAGAGGACGCACGGCGCGGGTGGAGCGGACGCACGGCGCGGGTGGAGAGGACGCACGGCGCGGGTGGAGAGGACGCACGGCGCGGGTGGAGAGGACGTACGGCGCGGGTGGAGAGGACGCACGGCGCGGGTGGAGAGGACGCACGGCGCGGGTGGAGCGGGCGCAGGCTGTGTTATACAGCCGACACTCCAGTAACAAGCCAGCAATTTAACCTTTTAAATGCCGCTGTCAAGCCTGTGCCAGAATCAATTAGAAGGCTTCAAATCAGCAGCCGACAGTTCTCCTACACGTTAAAGGAAAATCCCAAAACATAAATGAATTGCCTTTTATCAAAATGCCGCAGTCACCAAATAAATTAGCCGCTCTAATCCCAAAAATGTTCTTATTTTATCTCATTAGATGACTAATAGACTATAGGGGAAAAATAAATGTCCTAATGACACTGGAAGACGTCAGATAAAAAAAGAACTACAAGTCCCAGCATGCCTCAGAACGGCGTCAATGACAAGGGATGATGGGATTTGTAGTATGACTACAGTGCAGCGCACGGCTGCAAGTGACCTATTAAGAGAGAGGGGGAGGAGATGTAAAGGCCAATGGGAGGAGACCTGAGGACATGCCACACCCCCTCCTCCTAAAGGCCTACAGCACCGGTATAAAAGGAACAGCTTAATAGCGGCTTCCGCCTCCCCTCACCTGGGGCCGAGGATCTCACGGTGAAGCCATGGCGCAGTCTCCCCGGCTCTCCGCGCCCATTACACGCACTCGGTCGTTCCCAGCTGCAGCCAGGCTCCGGCGGCCATCTTGGAATAGGATAAGCTCCAGCACAGCTGAGTGGTGACGTCACGCGTTGGTGGTGCACGCCCTGTTCTGTCTGTTGCCATAGAATGTGCGGGTTGCCAGAAACAAACATGGCGGCCAGAAAATACCTTGGTTGTTATGGTGATGAACTCTAATGACCTCATACAAAGAGTGGAGTCTGACAATAGCCAAAACATAGTATTTATGTTAATTATCATTTTATTTATTATAGCGCTTTAATAGATCTGATATTAAAAAAAAATAAAAAATTGGAAAGTTTATTGGGGGGGTTTATTTATTTATTTTTTGGGGTGGGGGGAGTGTTTTTTTAAATTGTTAAATCAGTTAATTTTCTGGATTTTTCATTTTTAAAACCATTTTTTTTATTTTAATTTTTCCATAGATTATATCTGTACAACGGTGTTTTTTATTTTCAGGAATAGTTGTTTTAAATGTTGACATTAAGTTTACTGTATTAGGCCCTGTGCACACGCTGATTTTTTTCTTTTGCAGTGTTTTGGTGCAGGTTTTAGTGCAGTTCACACAGTGCGTTTTTCGCAACGTTTTTGCGCAGTTTTCGGGTGCGTTTTTGCCCAGAAAACTGCATGACTTTGCTTCCCCAGCAAAGTTTGAGTTTTCATTTTTGCTGTCTGCACACAGCGTTTTTTTTTCAGCTGCGTTTTTGTGGTGACCACAAAAACGCAGCATGTCAATTATTCCCGCGTTTTTCATCCATTGAGTTCAATGGGATGTTGAAAGACGCAATGAGAAACGCAAATTGTTATTATAGCTGCGTTTTGTTGCGTTTCTAAGACCAAAAACGCAGCTATAAACGCAGGAGGTGGGTAGTAAAGTGACGTGTACAGGAAGAGGATTCCTTCTGGTCAGTAAATACAGAAGCGTGAATCCTCCCGGTACCGTCACCGCCGCTTCCACCTCCCGTCCTGTGCATGTATGCTGCCGTACGGCGCCATTGCCGGGCGGGAGGTGGAAGCGGCTGCGAAAACAAAAGTGAACAGTAGAAAAAAAAATGTCATACTCACCTGTCTGCAGGGTCCCGGTGCCATGCCCGCTCCCAGCTCCTCTTCCCGGTACCGCCGCTCCGGCTGTGTGCAGTCTCCCGGGTATGTGCGATGGATGCAGGACCTGGCGATTGATCACCTGATGCAGTCACGTCACGCGTCAGCTGATCGTAAGTCTCGGGGTGATGCCAGCGCCCGGCCGGCTTAACCTGTCAGCGGATGCCGTCGGGAGACTTCTTCCCTGATTACCGGCAGCTCCTGCAGCGATCGGATAGGATCAGACTCGCTCCAGGAGCTACCGGTAATCAGCACATAAGTGAGTTGTTTTTTTTTTGTTTTTTTTTTGCACTGATGCATCTGCTGATTGTATAAACGGCTTTTATACAACCAGCTGCTGTGTCATGTGATTCACATCCTGGAACCTGACACATCATCTGATCGCTTTGCCTTCCAGCAAACCGATCAGATGATATTGGATCCGGATTGGACAGCGCGGGACCCTTGACCCAGGATTACTGCGAGGGGGGCTCTTTTTCAATAAAGATGGAGTCACTAATTGTGTTGTTTCATTTCTAATAAAAATATTTTTCTGTGTGTTGTGGTTTTCTTTATCTTTACTAGAAATTCATGGTGGCCATGTCTAATATTGGCGTGACACCATGAATTTCGGGCTTAAGGCCAGCTGATAATATACAGCTAACCCTAACCCCATTATTACCCAGCAAGCCACCGTCACCAGGGCAGCTGGAAGAGTTGGATACAGCGCCAGAAGATGGCGCTTCTATGAAAGCGCCATTTTCTGGGGTGGCTGCGGACTGCAATTCACAGCGGGGGTGCCCAGAAAGCATGGGCACCCTGCACTGCGGATTCCAATCCCCAGTTGCCTAGTTGTACCTGGCTGGACACAAAAATTAGGCGAAGCTCACGTCTTTTTTTTAATTATTTCATGAAATTCATGAAATATAAAAAAAGGGCTTCCCTATATTTTTGGTTCCCAGCCGGGTACAAATAGGCAGCTGGGGTTGGGGGCAGCCTGTACCTGCCTGCTGTACCTGGCTAGCATACAAAAATATGGCGAAGCCCACGTCATTTTTTTGGGGGGCAAAAAACTCCTGCATTCAGTCCTGGATGGAGGATGCTGAGACTTGTAGTTCTGCAGCTGCTGTCTGCTCTCCTGCATACACTATTGGATGGAGTATGCTGAGCCTTGTAATTCTGCTCCCTCTGCCTCTCCCTCCAGCATACAGTCCTGTATGGAGCATGCTGAGCCTTGTAGTTCTGCAGCTGTCTGCTCTATTGCATACACTAGTACACTAGTGGAGAATGAAGAACATATTGAAGAAGGAAATGACATGAGACCTTTTTTTTTCAACAATCTTTAATGGCATTGTTCACTGATAAACGCATAAAGACGCAGTGAGCAAAAACGCAGCAAAACGCAGCAAAAAAAACACACCCAATCGCGTTTTTTGCCACGTTTTTTGCCGCAAAAAACGCAGCATAAAAAAAAAACGCATTGTGTGAACCTAGCCTTAAACTGCATACATTTCCTTCCCCAGCAAAGTCTGAGATTTCAGAAAGGCTGCGCGCACGTTGCTTCTTTTTTCCTTGCAGTTTTGGTTGCAGATAACAGCAGCAGCATGTCACTTCTTTCTGCGTTTTGACATTGCGGGGGGTTTTTTTTCCGGCCAGAGGGAGGCTTTTTTTTTTTTTTATTCCGGCCAGAGGATGCGTTTTTTGCCGGAGAATCAAAACTGCAGTGTGCGCACATACCCTAGAAAAACAGGAAAAAAAAATAAAAAGTGCTGTAAGATAATGAAGAAAAACAAACTGACACTTATTTTCATGGCGCCCATTGTGCGGTAATAGTGAACTGGCAACTTGATTATTCAGGTCAGTAGAAGTCTGTAGATACCAACTTCCAAAAGTGGGGTCTTTTTTTTTTTTTTTATGTTTGTTAAAAAAAATGTAAAAAAAAGTCACCGGGTTTCTGAAATTTTGTAACTTTTTTTTTTTCCTTTGATGCAGCCGTGCGAGGGTCTAGTGTTGGGTTTTTTTTGCGCACAGCCAATGTTTTTATTGTCAGCACTTTGGGGGACACTGAAGGTTTGTTTTTTTTTGTTTTGTTTTTTTACCACTGAAACACGGCAATTCTGTTTCTTGGTTTTTTTTTATTTTTATTTTATAAGTGGTTTGCCATTGGTTAATTTTATATTTTCAAGGTCTTTTACAGTTGTGGTGATACTTAATGTGTTTTTTTTTTTTATTTTTTAAATTATATATTTATTTATTTTTCTTCCTGGCAACACTAAATGTTTTGGGTTTTTTTTTGTTTTGTTTTCTTTAACTTTTAAAAAAAAAAGTATTTTCCTCGTTCCCCTAGGGAAGTTGATCCTAGAATCATTGATCATTTGTATTAAATAATTCACTAGATGTTAAGAATATGCCGATCTCTCGAGAGGCCGGGCCTAGCGCTGGTCGTCCTAAAACACCAAAATGGCCTCCAAGGGGGCCTGAAGCTGGAGCTCTGCTGCCATGGCAACTAGTCAGCGCCTTCCTAGGGTAGTAGCAATGGACGCCCATACTGACGCCTCACTGTGCCTATGCCTCTTATATACCGCTGTCAAAGACTGAGGACACGTTTAGTTTCTACACTTTTTTTTGTACATGCGCCATCTTTGATGTGTATCATGCGCCAGGTTTTTTGTTTCTATCGATATAGGCCGAGCTAATGATTTTCTATGGAAGATTAAATTGCATGATCAACTTCGCTGTTCAGTCCTCCCAAAGAAAAAAAACAAACATTCCAACTCGAATAGTCAAAATCACCATCAAGTAAGTGGGGCAGATTTATGGCAACTGAAAACAAAGCTGCTGGCCGTGTCACCCATAGCAACCAATCACAGCACAGCTTTCATTGAACCACAGCTGTTTAGAATATGAAAGCTGCGCTGTGATTGGTTGCTACAGGCAACAATGCCAGTTTTTCCTTCTGACAGTTTTGATCATTTAGGCTTTCAATACAATTTTTTTTTTTATTCTCTAATATTTTGCCATATTTTTAGCATCTACTCGCTGATCATTATTAGGGCCTAGAAATCCCAAATTCACAAAATGGATCAAGAGGAAAAGAAAAAAAAACCCAACAATCTGTATTAAGTAACCCTCAGTCCACTATAGCGCCGCACGACCATCTCTTTCCTCACTTATCCCCCATAGACTGTGAGCCCTCGCAGGCAGGGTCCTCCCTTCCTTTATCCTCAACCCTTCCTTTTAGACTGAGTCCTCGCTGGCAGGATCTTCTCTCTTCCAGTATCCTCACCCATCCCCTGTAGACTGTGAACCCTCACGGGCAGGGTCCTCTCTCCTCGTGTAGACTGTGAGCCCTCGCGGGCAGGGTCCCCTCTCCTCGTGTAGACTGTGAGCCCTCGCGGGCAGGGTCCTCTCTCCTCGTGTAGACTGTGAGCCCTCGCGGGCAGGGTCCTCTCTCCTCGTGTAGACTGTGAGCCCTCGCGGGCAGGGTCCTCTCTCCTCGTGTAGACTGTGAGCCCTCGCGGGCAGGGTCCTCTCTCCTCGTGTAGACTGTGAGCCCTCGCGGGCAGGGTCCCCTCTCCTCGTGTAGACTGTGAGCCCTCGCGAGCAGGGTCTCCTCTCCTCCTGTAGTCTGTGAGCCCTCGTGGGCAGGGTCCTCTCTCCTCCTGTAGAATGTAAGCCCTCGCGGGCAGGGTCCTCTCTCTCTCCTCCTGTAGAATGTGAGCCCTCGCGGGCAGGGTCCTCTCTCCTCCTGTAGACTGTGAGCCCTCGCGGGCAGGGTCCTCTCTCCTCCTGTAGAATGTAAGCCCTCGCGGGCAGGGTCCTCTCTCTCTCCTCCTGTAGAATGTGAGCCCTCGCGGGCAGGGTCCTCTCTCTCTCCTCCTGTAGAATGTGAGCCCTTGCGGGCAGGGTCCTCTCTCTCTCCTCCTGTAGAATGTGAGCCCTCGCGGGCAGGGTCCTCTCTCTCTCCTCCTGTAGAATGTGAGCCCTCGCGGGCAGGGTCCTCTCTCTCTCCTCCTGTAGACTGTGAGCCCTCACGGGCAGGGTCCTCTCTCCTCCTGTAGAATTCAAAGTGGAGAGGGAGAAGGGGTTAAACCCGCGCAATCCGCCAGTAATCCAGAAGGAGATGTTGATAAATTAAACAATCTTTTATTCCATGGGTCTACGCGTTTCAAGGTCTAAGACCTCTTCTTCAGGGCCAGTAAATCAACACTGCATGTACAGAGGTGGGGCCGCTGCAGCTGCCATTATCTCATGCTATCTGTGGTGGTTGTGACCTCTCACAACCTCAATCGGTGAGTGCATTTACCATTTGCTAACCGTGTGTTTTATCTGGTAAAACCCTATCAGCGCTTCTCTTTTCTAGTTTATCCTCCTGTAGAATGTGAGCCCTCGCGGGCAGTGTCCGCTCTCCTCCTGTAGACTGTAAGCCCTCGTGGGTAGGGTCCTCTCTCCTCCTGTAGACTGTGAGCCCTCGCGGGCAGGGTCCTCTCTCCTCCTGTAGACTGTGAGCCCTCGCGGGCAGAGTCCTCTCTCCTCCTGTAGAATGTGAGCCCTCGTGGGCAGGGTCCTCTCTCCTCCTGTAGACTGTGAGCCCTCGCGGGCAGGGTCCTCTCTCCTCCTGTAGACTGTGAGCCCTCGCGGGCAGGGTCCTCTCTCCTCCTGTAGACTGTGAGCCCTCGCGGCCAGGGTCCTCTCTCCTCCTGTAGACTGTGAGCCCTCGCGGGCAGAGTCCTCTCTCCTCCTGTAGAATGTGAGCCCTCGTGGGCAGGGTCCTCTCTCCTCCTGTAGACTGTGAGCCCTCGCGGGCAGGGTCCTCTCTCCTCCTGTAGACTGTGAGCCCTCGCGGGCAGGGTCCTCTCTCCTCCTGTAGACTGTGAGCCCTCACGGCCAGGGTCCTCTCTCCTCCTGTAGACTGTGAGCCCTCGCGGCCAGGGTCCTCTCTCCTCCTGTAGACTGAGCCCTCGTGGGCAGTGTCCTCTCTCCTCCTGTAGACTGTGAGCCCTCGCGGGCAGAGTCCTCTCTCCTCCTGTAGACTGTGAGCCCTTGCGGGCAGGGTCCTCTCTCCTCCTGTAGACTGTAAGCCCTCGTGGGCAGGGTCCTCTCTCCTCCTGTAGAATGTGAGCCCTCGTGGGCAGGGTCCTCTCTCCTCCTGTAGACTGTGAGCCCTCGCGGGCAGGGTCCTCTCTCCTCCTGTAGACTGTGAGCCCTCGCGGGCAGGGTCCTCTCTCTCTCCTCCTGTAGAATGTGAGCCCTCGCGGGCAGGGTCCTCTCTCTCTCCTCCTGTAGAATGTGAGCCCTTGCGGGCAGGGTCCTCTCTCCTCTCCTCTCCTCCTCTGTCTTTTATTGTCTGATTATTGCACTTGTCTACGTATACCCCTTTCCACATTCAAAGTGCCATGGAATAAATGGCGCTATAATAATAATGCTGTGTGGGACCATGCGCTTGATGGTTAGAGATAAGGTGTTTTTTTTTTTTGTTTTTTTTTCTTACAGGGTTTATTTCCACTTTGCTATTTGAAACCACAATCAGATTTTTTTTTTATTATTACTTTAATTTCTTTGAATAGTTCACATTTTCCAACACTAGATGGGGCAATACTACCGCAAATTATCTGGCTTCTGTACTGTTGACTACACATCCTAAATTATCAGCTGTCAGGGAATGTTCACACAGATTTTTTTGCTGAGGATTCTGGTGATATCCACATCAAAAACTGCTTCAATAAACTTCCTACTAATTTTAATGGGGAAAGTGTGTGTGTGTGTGTGTGTGTGTGTGTCTTCGTCTTCAAAATTTGACACGTTGCACATATATGTTGCTTGAAACAAACCACAAAAGTGAAAAAAATTAATTTGCTGACTGTCAATTGAAGAAGAAAAAAACCCACCAGAATATATGCAAAAAAATACAATTATAAATATTTTTTTTTTTAAGTTATTTTACATTTTTTTGTCCAAAGCCTTCATCAACCCAACAACAAAGCCAAATCCAGTCTACCTGGGCCAAAAAAAACCCTGTCTTCACAGCTGAAATGTAATCGGTCGACAAAGATTTCCCAATCAATTCCACCATCAATCCTAAATTGAATTCTGCAGGAGCTTCTGCCATGTGATACCTGAGACATTGGCTTGAGGAACCTAAGCCGCAAAGTGCGGGAAAAGGAATCCACAATATTGAGCTTTCAAGCAAATATATTTAAAGGGAATCTGTCACCGGGTTTTTGCTCCCCCATCTGAGAGCAGCATAATGTAGAGACAGGGACCCTGATTCCAGCGATGTGTCACTTACTGAGCTGTTTGCTGTCATTTTGATAAAATCATTGTTTTCTCTGTGCAGATCTAGCAGTTATACAGAGCTTATGAATATGCTGGACTACCTGCAGAGACCAAGTAGTCCTGTAATGATAATCTGCTGCTGATTAAACAGCATAAACTGACCTTTGCAGTGTGTTTAAAATCAGCCATAGAAATTCCAGAACAAATCAGAAACAAAATAATTGAGATATCAGTCTGGAAAAGGTTATAAAGCAATTTCTAAAGCTTTGGGGCTCCAGCGAACGGCAGAGAGAGCCATTATCAACAAATGGTGAAAACATGCAACAGTGGTGAACCTTCCAGGAGTGGCCGGCCGACCAAAATTACCCCAAGAACGCAGCAACAACTCAACAAAAGAGGTCACAAAAGACCCCACAACATCCAAAGAACTGCAGGCCTCACTTGCCTCAGTAAGGTTACTGTTCATGACTCTACAATAATAAAAAAAAGGCTACCTGAGGAAGGGGGAGGTTGTACCCCCGAAACGCATAGTGGCATGTAAATAATTAATAAATCTACATCCCAAATAACCTTATCACTACCTTTCTGAGCAGCGCAGCGAAACCGTGCATTTTTTTTTTCCTTGACTCTACAATAAGATATACACTGGGCAAAAATGGCCGAGTTCCAAGATGAAATTTACTGTTGAGCAAAAGAACATACAGGCTCTTTTCAGTTTTGTCAAAAAACATCTTGATGATTCCCAAGACTTTTGGGATAACACTCTGGATTGTTGAGACAAAAGTTCAACTTTTTGGAAGGTTTATGTCCCATTTACATCTGGTGTACAAGTAACACAGCATTTCAGAAGGGAACATCATACCCACAGTAAAACGTGGTGGTGGTGGTGTGATGATCTGGGGCTGTTTTGCTGCTTCAGGACCTGGGAGACATGCTGTGGTAAATGGAACCATGAATTCTATCTACCAAAAGGAGAACATCTGGCCATCTATTGCTGAAGCGCACTTGGGTTATGCAGCAGGACATAGATCCAAACCACATCAGCAAGTCCACCTCTAAATGGCTGAAGAAAAACAAAGTCAAGACTATGGCGTGGCCTAGTCATAGTCCTGACCTTAATCCGATTGAGATGCTGTGGCCGGACTGTAAGAAGGCGGTTCATGCTCAGAAACCCCCAGTGTGGCTGAATTACAACAGTTCTGCAAAGATTAGTGGTCAAAATTCCTCCAGAGCGGTGTAAAGTCTCATTGCCAGTTATTGCAAACACTTGATTGCAGTTGTTGCGGCAAAGGTGGCCCAACCAGTTATTAAGTTTAGGGGGTAAACACTTTTTCACACAGGGCCTTGTAGGTTTGGATTTCTCATTCATTTAATGTACCGGCCTCAGATGATGCGCCACACACGAGAATCTGGAACCGGAGACATAAAACAAACGTCTTAATTAAAAGCTCTATAAAAGTCCCACAAATCAAATCCAATTTTAATCACTGCTCTGCTCTGGGAAGGGCTCGTGTTATGGCCCAGCCCATGGGGAATAATTAACAAATGTGCTCGAATTCTCAGGGTGTTAGTGCAGCTTTCTGAATATTGTCAAACACATAGAATTACATCAGACCCAGCAGCCAGTTTCGGCAGCCCTGGCTGAGCATTGATGGTGAAGATTTATCAGAATTGTCTTTGTTGCTCCTCACAGCGCAGATTGCATATTACCAGGGCCCTTTAAGAGATAATCTCTGCTCTGTGATTGTTTCTAGTTGTAGTTTATCCCAGTTTTGATAAGAGGCCAGATGTGTATAACAATATTTGGTAGATGTTCGATCAACTTGGTGTGGCTGAACAAAGGATCAGGCATGTTGCATTCCAACATGCCTGATCCTTTGTTTTAAAGGGCGATAAGCAGTAACTTGCTCCTCTCTCCCCATTGAAAACACAATTACACTCAGCCGAACCAAATAAAAAGGTAGTCAGGAATAGCCACAACTATTACAAGAAGGCAGCTGCATTTACACCTTGTTCAGTGGCCATTAAATAGTTGAAATTTAGCATCTATGGTGGCTTCAGGACCCGGACCTCCTTTGTTTCACGTGAACCTTGGTAATCCAATATTGGTAATCCAAAATATCCAGTGGCTTGTCCTGATTCTCATGCTCTATTTGTGGTCCACTCTTTCAGTGGGTAGTTCCTCTACATTAGCATTTTGCCAACACTATAGGTACTAGAACTTACGGTAATTTCCTCCACTTCTCAGCTCACATTGCTCATGCCATTGTCCAATGACCTGACTGACCTGAACTGAAAGCCTGACTCTCTTAGGCCTGTATGAGGTTGACAGACAGAAAAGCAGAAGCAGAGACACAAAGGACTAGCCCTACTTATGGAGACCATAATTCACCGCCCCCCGTCATATAGAGTAATAGACCCGGCCCGACTTACTTTGGAGGCAAATCCCTGAACCCACTACCTATAAAGAGACAAGGACTTGACCCCACTTCCTGTAAAGAGACAAGGACCTGACCCCACTTCCTGTAAAGAGAAAAGGACCTGACCCCACTTCCTGTAAAGAGACAAGGACCTGACCCCACTTCCTGTAAAGAGACAAGGACCTGACCCCACTTCCTGTAAAGAGACAAGGACCTGACCCCACTTCCTGTAAAGAGACAAGGACCTGACCCCACTTCCTGTAAAGAGACAAGGACTTGACCCCACTTCCTGGAAAGAGACAAGGACTTGACCCCACTTCCTGTAAAGAGACAAGGACTTGACCCCACTTCCTGGAAAGAGACAAAGATACGCCCCACTTCCTGTTTATGAAAACTGTAGCAATGCTTTGAACTTTTGCACTTCAGACTCCATATCGCACCGTCCTCTACAGCTTTGAGTGTGATTTTATAGACAATCATCTTGACTATCTCATACATAAGTGTGACTTGCAGCCATTTACCATATAATTAGGTATGCAGATTCTGGTCATGTCTCTGCATTGTTACTGTTTTGATCCTAAAAATTTAACTTTTTATTATTTTGTTAGTATTTTGTAAACCCTTTTGGTTTTCATTTCTGCCTGAATTCTTCTGCGCTCCATCAGATTCCAGCATGTCTCCACCGAAATCTGATCCCAGGTCTCTTCTCCATGTTCCCAGTGTTGGTGTATACTGGTCAGGTCTCTTCTCCACGTTCCCAGTGTTGGTGTATACTGGTCAGGTCTCTTCTCCACATTCCCAGTGTTGGTGTATACTGGTCAGGTCTCTTCTCCATGTTCCCAGTGTTGGTGTATACTGGTCAGATCTCTTCTCCATGTTCCCAGTGTTGGTGTATACTGGTCAGGTCTCTTCTCCACGTTCCCAGTGTTGGTGTATACTGGTCAGGTCTCTTCTCCACGTTCCCAGTGTTGGTGTATACTGGTCAGGTCTCTTCTCCACGTTCCCAGTGTTGGTATATACTGGTCAGGTCTCTTCTCCATGTTCCCAGTGTTGGTGTATACTGGTCAGGTCTCTTCTCCACGTTCCCAGTGTTGGTCTATACTGGTCAGGTCTCTTCTCCACGTTCCCAGTGTTGGTATATACTGGTCAGGTCTCTTCTCCATGTTCCCAGTGTTGGTGTATACTGGTCAGGTCTCTTCTCCATGTTCCCAGTGTTGGTGTATACTGGGCAGGTCTCTTCTCCATGTTCCCAGTGTTGGTGTATACTGGTCAGGTCTCTTCTCCACGTTCCCAGTGTTGGTCTATACTGGTCAGGTCTCTTCTCCATGTTCCCAGTGTTGGTGTATACTGGTCAGGTGTCTTTTATACGTTCCCAGTGTTGGTGTATACAGGTCAGGTCTCTTCTCCATGTTCCCAGTGTTGGTATATACTGGTCAGGTCTCTTCTCCATGTTCCCAGTGTTGGTGTATACTGGCCAGGTCTCTTCTCCATGTTCCCAGTGTTGGTGTATACTAGTCAGGTCTCTTCTCCACGTTCCCAGTGTTGGTGTATACTGGTCAGGTCTCTTCTCCACCTTCCCAGTGTTGGTGTATACTGGTCAGGTGTCCTTTATACGTTCCCAGTGTTGGTGTATACAGGTCAGGTCTCTTCTCCACATTCCCAGTGTTGGTGTATACTGGTCAGGTCTCTTCTCCACGTTTCCAGTGTTGGTGTATACTGGTCAGGTCTCTTCTCCATGTTCCCAGTGTTGGTGTATACTGGTCAGGTCTCTTCTCCACATTCCCAGTGTTGGTGTATACTGGTCAGGTCTCTTCTCCATGTTCCCAGTATTGGTGTATACTGGTCAGGTCTCTTCTCCATGTTCCCAGTGTTGGTGTATACTGGTCAGGTCTCTTCTCCATGTTCCCAGTATTGGTGTATACTGGTCAGGTCTCTTCTTCACGTTTCCAGTGTTGGTGTATACTGGTCAGGTCTCTTCTCCATGTTCCCAGTGTTGGTGTATACTGGTTAGGTCTCTTCTCCACGTTCCCAGTGTTGGTGTATACTGGTCAGGTCTCTTCTCCACGTTCCCAGTGTTGGTGTATACTGGTCAGGTCTCTTCTCCACGTTCCCAGTGTCGGTGTATACTGGTCAGCTCTCTCCTCCAAGTGCCCAGTGTTGGTGTATACTGGTCAGGTCTCTTCTCCACATTCCCAGTGTTGGTGTATACTGGTCAGGTCTCTTCTCCACGTTCCCAGTGTTGGTGTATACTGGTCAGGTCTCTTCTCCACGTTTCCAGTGTTGGTGTATACTGGTCAGGTCTCTTCTCCACGTTCCCAGTGTTGGTGTATACTGGTCAGGTCTCTTCTCCACGTTTCCAGTGTTGGTGTATACTGGTCAGGTCTCTTCTCCACGTTTCCAGTGTTGGTGTATACTGGTCAGGTCTCTTCTCCACGTTTCCAGTGTTGGTGTATACTGGTCAGGTCTCTTCTCCACGTTCCCAGTGTTGGTGTATACTGGTCAGGTCTCTTCTCCATGTTCCCAGTGTTGGTGTATACTGGTCAGGTCTCTTCTCCACGTTCCCAGTGTTGGTGTATACTGGTCAGGTCTCTTCTCCACGTTCCCAGTGTTGGTGTATACTGGTCAAGTCTCTTCTCCATGGTCTGAGTGTTGGTGTAAACTGGCTGCTCTCTTGGTGATGTATACAATTTTTTTTCTTCATCTCTTCCCACAAGTGTTGGATTGGGTTGTGGTCTGGGGACTGTGGGGACAATCCAGCTCCTCTACTTCATTGTCATTGACCCATTTCTTCTCCAATCTCCCCGTATGCTTCGTGTTGTTGTCCTCCTGGAACACTATGTTGTCCTTCTCATACCCATAGTACTCGAGTGTATGAAGTAACTCATCTTGTATAACACTCACATATAGCTCAGCACTGAGACCGGCATCCATCCTGGTCAAGTATCCAACACCTTTGGCTGTAAACACCCCTATATCATCAGGCTTCCTCCACCGAACTTCACAGTTCCTTCTGTTTCTCGATCAGTTAGCCTCTTTTTCCCTTGTTTCTTCCACATCCATTTCCACCCAAAAATTTGATTTTTTTTTAGGAGCAAAACAGTAACAATGCAGTGACCTCACAAGAATCTGAATAACTAATCATATGCTAAATAGCTGCAAGTCACATTTCTGTATGAGATCGCCAAGATGATGGTCTATAAAATGAAGGCCGTTTCACGCCCAAAACTGTACAGGATGGTGAGATATGGAGCCTGAAAATCACAAGCTCTGAACATTGTTACCCTTTTGCTCCTCAGTGTATTTTGAGAATGGAAAACGCTACTGTTATTTAAGAGGTGGCGGGAATTTCTATTCATTTATATGGGAATTCCATTCTCCTATTTACTGAAAACGGCACAAAACACAGCCCCGTTCTTGAGATAGACAAGGGTCCGGCTGGTGGGATCCACATAATCTCTACATTTACATGCTGTAAACACTTGAAATCGAAATATTTGAGAGTCCTATATACCAAATCTCTTTGTGGAGTCTCCGAAAAATGTGGAGGCCCCTCTGCTCCATTTCCAGTTCGGGCAGCATGAACCTTTGGACAAATCCTTTTAGCATGTGATTAAATTCCTATTCTCCGGTCCGGCTCCTCTCGTATTCCAGACAGCAGATTTACAATCTCAGTCTCTGGCCATTCACCTCGGGAATCGTTAAGCAATAATGTGATTTTATGGCCCTCGGTGAGGACAATAGCAAATCCTTATGGACTTTACTCATGTCGTTATCGGCTCTGAATGATAAGGTTAAATGACCGAAAATGTTTACACATTCGATTATAAAAATTGTGTCTAGATCTGTAATTTCACAGTAATGCAATTTAAAGGGATTATCCAAAATTTTTCTCAAACAGCGCCACCCTCATCCTCAGGTTGTGTGTGGTATTGCAGCACAACTCCATTCACTTCAATAGACCTGAGCTGCGGTACCAGACATCACCGGATGACACTATCCCCATTTTCATCCTTGAGTTGGCACATATCCTCGGTCTTCATGTGAGACCCTCGACAACAAAAACAGAGCAGTTGTTACAAGCTCCAGCGGTGTACGGTCATATAGGCAAAGTCTTATTGCTAAGTTTTTGGAGCAGAACGCCAAAATCCAGGGGAGGGTTTTTAAAGTTGACACCCAGTTTCTGCTCCAAAAACTGTTCAGCAGACTCCATATACGGTACATATACCCCCTAAGGGAATGTGTGCACGCTGAATTTTTGCTGCAAAAAATTTCTGCACCAAAAAACGCACCTTATGGCAGAAAAGCGCATCAAGAAAATTGCTTGTGGTTGTTTTTTTACATTTTTTGTGCCCTTTTTTTTGTGTGAAATTAATGGCTGAAAGGGCAACCCCCGCCCCCCCCCCCCGAGGAATGAAAAACAAAAAAAACATCAATTGACATGCTGCAGACTTTTCTGCACCCAAAACTGCAAGGAAAAAAGAAGCAACGTGCGCACAGCATTTCAGAACGGTCATTGACTTTGCTGGTATAAGGCTATGTGCACACGCTGCGGTTTTTTTTTACGCTGCTTTTTGTGCGTTTTTGCCCGCTAAAAACGCACAAAAACGCACTTGCGGCAAAAAACGCATGCATTTTTCCAATGCATTGCATGGGGGGGGAAACGCAGAAAAACGCAGAAAAGAATTGACATGTCCATTTTTTTTTTAAGATCAAAAATGCAGCTTAAAAAAAAAGTTGTGTGCGGACAGCAAAAATGAAAACTCAGACTTTGCTGGGGAAGCAAAGTCATGCAGTTTTGAGGCCAAAAACGTACCCGAAAAACGCCATGAAAAACGCACTGTGTGAACTTACCCTTAGTCTAAACTTGCACCAAACTGCACCAAAAAACACATTAGAAAAAGCGGAAAAAAAGAATGCAAACATAAAAGCAAATCAGAGGTTGTAACTTTTGCTTTTTTGGGCTTTTTATTGTTTTCTTGGTAGCTGTACTCTTGCCAATTCTCCTGGAACAAGTGGAAGGCTCCCGAATTAGGGCGATTCTGGAAACTTGCTGAATTTACAGAGGTGGCGAGCTGTATGGAGGGACACGGCCTCAAAAAAAGGGCATAGCTGAGGTTAAAAAAATTTCAGTCATCTCCCAAATGAGGAGTTCAAAAAGTTGGCAAGTAAAGTTAACTGTCAGCCCTGGTCACTGTACTATGATATATTTGATAATATATAACATACACAAAACATAACTATCGACTACAGAAATAAATATATCAGACAATCTAATATATAAAACTGAGTGCATGTATATATATTTATTTATATTATTTATATATATTTGTATGGGTGTGTGTATCTATGTCGGCTAAAGGATTCCGCACCGTCGCATTTACAATCACGAAATTTTGCACAGATGCCTCATGTGACCCAGGGAACGTCAGACTGTTTTGATGGGAAAATTTAACCCCACGCTTTACAGTTATGCTCCAAAAAACTTGCCTCCATTAAAGTCAATGGAGCTGTGAGCTATTAGGTTATTAATAGCAGCTGTGATTAGTTGCTATAGGAACAAAGGAAGTTCATAGTATAAGAAGCTTATGTGTGAGGTAATATGATGTCGGTGGGGAGACTGATCGAGGCAGACGGGGAAACCGAGGCAGACAGAGGCAGACGGGGAAACCGAGGCAGACAGAGGCAGACGGGGAAACCGAGGCAGACAGAGGCAGACGGGGAAACCGAGGCAGACAGAGGCAGACGGGGAAACCGAGGCAGACAGAGGCAGACGGGGAAACCGAGGCAGACAGAGGCAGACGGGGAAACCGAGGCAGACAGAGGCAGACGGGGAAACCGAGGCAGACAGAGGCAGGCGGGGAAACCGAGGCAGACAGAGGCAGACGGGGAAACCGAGGCAGACAGAGGCAGACGGGGATACCGAGACAGACAGAGGCAGACGGGGAAACCGAGGCAGAGAGAGACTGATACAGACATCAGAGACTGGGAGAGAGACAGAGACAGTTACTATCCCAGGCAATGCCGGATACTACATTTAGTAAACACAAACTTACTAAAAGGAAATTAAGGGAGAGGATCTATCCTATAACTCTCAGCAATGTCTAGATTAGACATTTTACTACCGTACATCTTTTTTCAAACCCTAAAGATAACCCGTCTGTTCACCGGACCGGTCTGTTTTAGTCATTTCCTATTCTCTCTATAAAATGTTAATTCTAGAGCATTGTTATTCATCAATCTTATTGTGCAATTCCTCAGTTATTCCTCTTGTGAATGTGTGAATAAATAGATATCTGGGTGTTAACATTTCACCATATTAAAATGGCCGGCCCCTACTGTATATAATCTGGCCATGTCCGAATAGCACGGGCATTATAAATATATCAAAAAGACTGACCCGCGCATCCAACAGGTGTGAACAGGTGCTAGCTGAAAACACAACTACAAAACACATACAGCTGCACACTGAAATGCTAACAATGAATAAGGGAACTCTGGTATTGCATTACTGCTATAGGAATATTTTGGGGAAAAAAAAAAATTAGCTTTTGAATTGGCCAATGCATGTGAGCCCGGTAACCGCGGCAAGGTGATCTCTTTATATCGAGAACCTAACTTGAAACGCTACTATCTGGGTAAAAACCTCCATGTCTGGGCAGCTAGACTCCTGCTATAAAGAGGAATGAAGACAGCCTGGTTATAGGGTGGAGGTGTGAACAGCTGCTAGCTGAAAACACAATATAACTACAAAACACATACAGCTGCACACTAAAATGCTAACAATGAATAAGTGAACTCTGATATTGCATTACTGCTATAGGAATATTTGAAAAAAAGATATCCAGTGCATGTACCAGCCAATGCATGTGAGCCCGGCAACCACGGCAAGGTGATCTCTGTATACCGGGAACCTAACTTGAAATGCCACTATCTGGGTTATAGTGCGAGCATTGTCTGTGAAGGGAAACAACCTAATAGAGAAAAATACTAGTTACGTAGGTTGAAAAAAGACCTAGGTCCATCTGGTTCAACCTTCCTCCAGCAATTAATATAAGATGAGAAACTGTGAAAGAAAAGCGCAATAGGGTCTTACCCCAAAAAGGGGAGGAAGATATGTAATAAAAACACACTCACCTATAATGGTTGTGCCAGTCACAACCACTATACAGGCATATATAAGATCCAGGTCCAGGCAGCAGTCCCAAAGTAGGCTGATAACAGAGAGTGATAGAAGAAGGGTCTTAATTCCGCGCCAAGGACTCAATGGATCCAGGAAGAGATTAATGCTTCTTTAATAACATGCACAAGTCTACGCGTTTCTGGAGACACAGCTCCCTTCATCAGGACATTGGCAAGAGAACATCAAATCCCTCAAATCCAAAAAACCACAGTACTAATGCGATTCTCCTATGGATTCCAATTTTACTATTCATGCCAATGGAAACTTCCTGCAGATATTCCACCAAAAATATGCAAAGAGTACTGACATATTACGGATTGAAAACCTTGTGGGGGAGGGGTGGGGTGTGGGGGGGGGGGGCACGCAAAAATTCAGAAAGGAATTCAAAAAGGCAAATTGCCAAAAATTATGCAAGTGGCTTTGTGATCTAGAGGCCTCGCACCCAGCCAATCCAGATCTCTTGCTTTGCACTGAGAAGGGAAAGCACCCCGAAACATGTGTTTGCAAATAGAGATTCTGATTTGTCTTTTTATCCTAAGATATGGCTCGTTAAAGGGTCGATATTGACTTTTAGGAATGTTATTTCCAATAGGTGGCATTAAAGACCAAGTCCTCTACCTCTGTGAAGAGACTTTCATTATTTCATTTCCCACATAAGCATTGCATGGCCTGTAAGTCTCTTTATACTGGCATTTCACTTCCCACAAGGAGAAACTTTACTCCTTAGACCTCAGACTTTCATACAGGAAATCCAGATCTTTTGCTTTGCACTGAGGAGGGGCAACATCCCGAAACATGTGTTTGCAATTACAGATTCTGGTTTGGCTTTTTATCCTAATTTATGGCTCGTTAAAGGGTTGATATTGACTTTTAGGAATGTTACTTGCATTGGGTGGTATTAAAGATCAAGTCCTCTACCTCTGTGAAGAGGCATTTTTCATTAATTGCCAATGTATGTAAAGCGCTGTGGAATTAATAGCGCTATATAAATGAATAAATTAATTAATTTCCCACTAGAGCATTACATGGCCTATAAATCTCTTTATATTGGCATGTCACTCTCCAAGGAGAAACTTTACTTATTAGACCTCAGTCAAACTCTCATACAAGAACTCATGCTTTGCACTAAGGAGGGAGCAACACCCCGAAACACGTGTCTACAAATAGAGATTCTGTTTTGGCTTTATATCCTAATTTATGGCTTGTTGAAAGGTTGATATTGACTTTTAGGAATGCGATTTACATTTGGATGGCACTAAAGATCAAATCCCCTACCTCTGAAGAGGCATTTTTCATTAATTTCCCACAGGAGCATTACATGGCCTGTAAGTCTCTTTATACTGGCATTTCACTTCCCACAAAGAGAAACTTAACTCTTTAGACCTCAGTCAGTCTCTCATACAGGAAATCCAGATCTCATGCTTTGCACTGAGAAGGGGCAACATCCCGAAACATGTTTTTGCAAATAGAGATTTGGCATTTTATCTTAAGTGATGTGGCAGGACTGGGTAAAGGGTTGATATTGACTTATAGATTGGTACTTCTAATATCTGGCACTGGATATCAAGCTGATTTTGCAGGATATCTATGGCATTTTTACAAAATGTCCAGTAGAACGGGACATCTATTTTGGGAATGGAGCCATGACAAGTGCCACCAGGAATAGAGAGGTGCCTGTGCATGCAAAATGTTCCGAATTCATTGCTATGGGAGTTATAAAAATTCATGAGCAAACACATTTATACAACTCCCATGCTAGTCAATGGAGAGAGCCGTGAAAGCTCAGCCACTTCTCCTTTCCTGACTGTACATAATTTTACATGTTCTTGAGATACATTCATTAACCGACCTATTGGATATTTATGGATATGTCAACGTCCACAGGATCAGTCTGTCCAACCAGCATAGCAGGGGGTCCTATGGTGGACCTACCCCCTATATATACAATGCTACAAAGGGCCATGACAAGCCTATTTGGAAATGATTTAGACTAGGGCTATACCCATGAATCGATGGAATTTGCCCTGCCAGTCTAGAACTCTAGCCTAAGAATTTGGATGAGCTGCTTTATACTCTGTAGCAGAAATGGCTGATAACAGCAATTAATAGATTGTTGTCAGATGCCTGAGGAATTTCACAGCCTCATCAGCTGCATTCGTTTTATGGCACAATTTCCAGTTGCATAGGGAGGATTCAGACCATTACTCACAGTCAGTCGGTATACTGGTCCTGCCCGGCTGTGTGACTGACTTATACTGCTGTGCGGCCAAACCCCACGGATATTAGGAAAGGCTTTACTGCAATAAAAGACGTGTTTTATAGTTATTACGTGTACGCCATGTACACACTCAGTACCGCTCCATTCACTGTCTATAGGAGTGGTGGTCGCACACGCTCAGTACTGCTCCACTCACCATTTATAGGAGTGGTGGTCGCAGATGCTCAGTACTGCTCCATTCACAGTCTATGGGAGTGGTGGTCATAGATGCTCAGTACCGCTCCATTCACCATCTATAGGAGTGGTGGTCGCACACACTCACTACCGCTCCATTCACCATCTATAGGAGTGGTGGTCGCACACACTCACTACCGCACCATTCACCGTCTATAGGAGTGGTGGTCGCACACACTCACTACCGCTCCATTCACCATCTATAGGAGTGGTGGTCGCACACGCTCACTACCGCTCCATTCACAGTCTATAGGAGTGGTGGTCGCACACGCTCAGTACTGCTCCATTCACCGTCTATAGGAGTGGTGGTCGCACACGCACGCTCAGTACTGCTCCATTCACCGTCTATAGGAGTGGTGGTTGCACACGCTCAGTATTGCTCCATTTACGGTCTAGAGGAGTGGTGGTCGCACATGCTCAGTACCGCTCCATTCACCGTCTATAGGAGTGGTGGTCGCACACAGTACCGCTCCATTCATACACTGGACTATGGGCCCCTGTTCCCATGATCAGTGCAGGCTCAGCAGCTGGTCCCAATCATTGATACATTTTTCATCCATTAATTTATCCACAAGTCCTAGATATAATAAATGTATTCAACTTCAACTAAATATATTTAAACAGTAACTAAGTGTAAGATATAATCTCAGAGTAAACAGACGTATGCCAAATACATCATATTAGTCATTTTATTGAGATAGAATAAAATAATCAATTTGAATTAACAAATTGCAGGGAACATCTGAAAAGGGATCACAGGATATTAATATAGCAGAGCCACGAGTGGAAAGTGGAGTGGAAATTAATTAACAAACAAGTGCTACTTATATCAAATAGTTCACGGTTTATAATCCTCAATGTACCAGTAGTGGTCAACTAAATATACCCAGTCTAGTGATAAAATAGACAGCATATTATTGACCATAACAATATGTTATATACGTAGATATGGTTGGCTGTCACCAGGGCTCTACAGCAGCATCCCTCCACCCCCAATGTCGTTTCGCCTCGCTTCTTCAGGGAATGGCGCTGGAGTGGAGGGACGCATGCTGCATAAGTTGGTATGTGTGTGATAGGAGCTTGTTCATACCATAGCTATTTCACAGACAAAACCCCAAATGAACAACCCAAAATGAGCAGGGATGAGCACATCTGTAGAGGTATGTGGTCACTGGGTTTTTCCGGACTCTAAAACGTTCAGTTCGGTACCCGAACCCTGAACCCCATAGAAGTCAATTTGGACCTAAAATTTGGTGCAGTAAAATGACTATAGTAAGGGCTAGGAGGCTGCAAAAGGAAGCAAAATGGGGTTTAGAGCAGGACAGTTCTTCTGCAAAGAAACGAGGATAGGGAATAAATTTAAAAAAAAAAATATGTGGGGTGCCCTCTATTTTTGATAACCAGCGCAGGTAAAGCAGACAGCTGGTGGCTGCAACCTTCAGCTTTAAGCTTTTCCTTGGCTTGCTATCAAAAATAGGGGGACCCCACGCTGTTTAAATTATTTAAATAAGTTAAAAAAAACTCTATATTGGATAACCAGCCCAGATAAAGCAGAAAGCTGAGGGCTGCAGCCCGCAGTTGTCTGCTTTACCTGCCCTGGTTATCAAACATAGGGGGGACCCGAAGTAATTTTTATATATTAAAATGTATTTTGTTCATAGCAGCGTACACAAATCTTCCCCATGCCGCTGCAGCTTTACAATAAACTATTCAGCACTTGAACATGGACTTCTGTGAAAGTACGAACCCTTAACGCTACAGTTCAGTCTCGCGCATCCTTAATTTAAATGTCATTCTTTGCGTCACAATGTGACACAAGATATACTGTGGGGAGAAAATCTTTGCAGCAACATAAAGAAGAGATTCTACTTTGATTGTATTACGATGCAGATTTTCTACAAAAAAATCTGCACAGAAAATCTCCAGAAAATGTGCAACTTGGTTCATCCACTGGGGAATTTCCATAGCATAAAAACTGCTGCAAAGTCAGATGTGATGAATACCACGACAGATCTCGTTACCAGGAAAGGCAGGGATCTCATGCACATTTCACGCCTTGCCTCGCAAAGGATGAAATCTGCCTTGATGTCTGTTACATAAATTTGACATGACTGATTTCTGATCTCAGATATGGATTTTCTGCATCCAAATCCGCTCTGAAAATGTTATGAATTATTGACCTAGTGGGAACGTAGCCACTTAATACTACCGTATATATGTTCCCAAGTAGATTTACTGCAATAGTTTACTTGCAGTAAATTCTGCATGTTACATGATAGTTTTGCTGCAAATTCAACCCTTTGCATGAATTTCAATTAAAAACTTGATTTACTGGGGATTTTCGGTTAGATGTGTTCCATGTAGATGAGATTATTGGGGCGTTTTATAGCCAAATCAATATATAAAATACTCAGCAAGTTCCTTATAGTATTGAGCATGCAGGTCATAGGACAAAATCCGCTGCAATTCTGTGGCGCCGTGGACAAGCCAGGGGCCACAGAGAACACCAACACACCCCACACTCCCAGCAGGCACATCAAGGTCAGACACAAAACCCTTGTTGCCTTCCTCCAGGGGCTGATGTCCGCACCAGGGGGTGGAGCCAGGCGGTTGGCTCCGCCCACCGAGGAGTTCACAGCCCTGGAGGCGGGAAAAGAGTCAGATTAGTTCAGGAGTTGGAGGACTGAGGAAGTGAAGTGGGACTAGAGCAAACAAACAGTCTGAAGAGCGTCCGGGTGTGTGGCCCGGGCGAGACAGCAAGGTTGGCAGACGGTGGTGACCGTCTGCAGGAGTGGCCGATTGGAGTCTACCGTAAGGACCGTGGACGGGTGGTGGCCCGGCGGTACCGGACCGGTACACAAAGAGAAGCCAGCACCAGTGGTTTTTCAGACCCCGGCAAGGCTAGGAGTCGCCGTGAATTTGCCGAATCCGTTAGTGAAGGGGACCTCCTGGGTTTCCAAACAGTCAAGTCCCGACAGAAGGCAACCGTCCAACCTAGTGAGAGACACCGCCACCGCCAGGGCAACAGTTTCTCAGGGCCAGCGCCTGCGGGCAAAAGGGGCTCCTCCGGCCCATATCCAAGTCGGGGAGCGGGTTACCGGTGGGAACCCATTGTAACCGTACAGACAGCGTAGGTGCAGGGAAAAGACAGTCACCGCTAACCTGCCGGGAGCAACAACACCGCAGCCGTCCGAGGGACCCGTCCATCCAGCCGCTTGTTTTACCGTGAACTGTGTCCTCATCATTGGGCTGAGTGAGTACTACCGTGCCGTGCGGCACAGCGCTGCCCCTGCGACCCTGCACCTCATCAGGCCCCGCAACCCGCCTGTCATCCATCCCTACCCCATCACCGGGCCCCGGGACAACCAACCCCCCTACCCACGGAGTGGAGAAGTAACAACAAAGCTGCTCCCTGTCACCGTCCCCGGGATCCCCGTCCAGAGCAGCGGTGGTGTCCACAAAAATCACCACAACCGTGGGTGGCGTCACGGACAATAAATCCCCAAAACCAAACCCCTTTTCACTCACGGGCGAGGAGCGCCGCTCGAGTCCCCGGGATCCGGCCCATCGCTCGAGCCACCGAGCAGCAGCAGCCGCAGAGCAGCGGCGGCCGGACCCGAGCAGTGGGAGAGCGCAGCGTCCCCTCCTCCGCCCGCGACAACTTGGCGTCACGAACAGGATCTTACCGCTCTGCCGTCTGGTAGAGGTGCGCCTTGTTACCGCCAGAGGTGTCCGGCCGAAAAATTTCAGAAGCCGCCATCTTTGGCGCGAAAAGTTCCCGCTCGAGCGTCTCCTCGAGTAGTGGAGGCGCGAAGGCCAAAACCCCGCCCCTATAGAGGAGGAGCCGGAAAGAAACTAAGGGGGACGAAATGGCGGCTGGCCGCATGTGAGCGCGGCTATGGAAGCAGGGACGCCAGGACCCTGCGGCCATTTACTGGTTCCTGGAAGAGGCCGCTGCTAAAGATGCTGAGTCCGACCGACAACATCGTGGTCCCCGCGCCTGGCCTCGCAGCGTGGGTGGAAGTCCGGACCGTCCAGCTAAGCAGCCGTCTGCAGGTCCGCATGCAGCTCCTCCTGGAGGAGTGGGAGGCCGACATGGCGGAAGTGGTGGCGGCCATACGGAGACGCGAGGTGGAGGGAGTCTTGGAAGGGAGGTTAAGTGACCCACGCCCCTGTACCCCTAGTGGGTCGGTCATCGCGGCTCAGGGACCCGGTCCATACCCGCTCGCCCTGCTACCTCTCCCGCTACCCGTGTTGGTTGCTGCTGCCCCGCCACTAGGCCCGCTACCACCACCACCAGTAGCGGTACCCTGCCAATCCGCCCCGGCGGACCGACCTGCAGCAGAAGCTCATGACCGCCCTGATCCGCTTCCATGGAAGAAGCCGAAGGCTGAGGCCGTCAGCAAAGATGCACCGGAGGCACGGCGGGGATGCAGCTGCCAGGAGGCAGAGCAGGCCATGTCACAGCGGGGTCCCTCATTACTGGAGGTGCCGGTCGTGGCCGACACGGAGGGACTCTGGCTGGGCCCGTCCCTCGCACACGCTGAACCGGAGCAAGCAGAAAGTGCTCCATACTGGGAGCGGCGGCAAAGGCAGCTGCGCAGGGAGATCGATGCCCGAGAGGGGTATAGAACGGATGTGCATGCCCGCATGAATATGGAGGAAGATCATCCGCAGCGTGCTACCATCGGGGTCCACAGCGGTGCACCATGTGAAGGTGGCACTAGAGCCCCACGAGTGAGAATGGACTGTTGAGCCGCAAAAGGCAGCGGTCCACCGCTGCAAGTTGTCCCCGTTGGGACCACTACTGTTTAAAGTCTGAAAGTTTGAAAATGATAAGTGAATGAAACAGAAGAAAGTTACCTGATTGTCAACGTGATTTGAACCGGTCGTAGCCGGCAGCTGGTCCCCGTTGGGACCCCCTTAACCTTGCATAGAAACTTCTATGAACATGCCTGAGAACTAGCAGGGCAACCACAAACTAGTGGCTTGTAAATAAAAATGTTGTTTTATGGCTTAACCGTTACCACCTCCGGAGAGGCAGGTGGGAGGAAGCTGGGGCCCAGCCACCACCGGAACCGGTGGCGATCCTCTGAGGGTTTCAGGGGCTCCCCATGGACGTGGGTCCCCTGGAAAGGACAGAACCCGCTCGGGCAACTTGTGCAGGACTTGGGTCAAGGGGTGCTGCCCATTTGCTTATGGGCAGCATCAGGGCCAGGTTGCTTGGGTGGGAGAGAGCGGAAGCCGTAACCGTTACCGCAACGTTTTAAGTAAGAGTACCTCCCGATGTGGGAAGATGTTAATATACTTGTATGTCTGTTACCGTTTTTCTATTTTTCTATTTTCCAGTTGATGAAAAAAAAACCGGTGTTGGACGGGCAGCCCGAGGACGGTCTGCATTTAACTAAGGGAGAATGTGGCGCCCTGGACAAGCCAGGGGCCACAGAGAACACCACCAACACACCCCACACTCCCAGCAGGCACATCAAGGTCAGACACAAAACCCTTGTTGCCTTCCTCCAGGGGCTGATGTCCACACCAGGGGGTGGAGCCAGGCGGTTGGTCTCCACCCACCAAGGAGTTCACAATCCTGGAGGAGGGAAAAGAGTCAGATTAGTTCAGGAGTTGGAGGAGTGAGGAAGTGAAGTGGTACTAGAGCAAACAAACAGTCTGAAGAGCGTCCGGGTGTGTGGCCCGGGCGAGACAGCAAGGTTGGCAGACGGTGGTGACCGTCTGCAGGAGTTGCCGATTGGAGTCTACCGTAAGGACCGTGGACGGGTGGTGGCCCGGCGGTACTGTACCGGTACACAAAGAGAAGCCGGCACCAGTGGCAGGGGCCTTTCGGAGCCCGGCAAGGCTAGGAGTCGCCGTGAATTTGCCGAATCCGTTAGTGAAGGGGACCTCCTGGGTTTCCAAACAGTCAAGTCCCGACAGAAGGCAACAGTCCAACCTAGTGAGAGAGACACCGCCACCGCCAAGGCAACCGTTTCTCAGGGCCAGCGCCTGCGGGCAAAAGGGGCTCCTCCGGCCCATATCCAAGTCGGGGAGCGTGTTACCGGTGGGAACCCATTGTAACCGTACAGACAGCGTAGGTGCAGGGAAAGGACAGTCACCGCTAACCTGCAGGGAGCAACAACACCGCAGCCGTCCGAGGGACCCATCCATCCAGCCGCTTGTTTTACTGTGAACTGTGTCCTCATCATTGGGCTGAGTGAGTACCTCTGTGCTGTGCGGCACAGCGCTGCCCCTGCGACCCTGCACCTCATCAGACCCCGCAACCCGCCTGTCATCCATCCCTACCCCATCACCGGGCCCCGGGACAACCAACCCCCTTACTCACGGAGGGGAGAAGTAACAACAAAGCTGCTCCCTGTCACCGTCCCCAGGATCCCCGTTCAGAGCAGCGGTGGTGTCCACACAATCACCACGACCGTGGGTGGCGTCACGGACAATATCCCTAAAACCAAACCACCGCTTTTCACTCGCGGGCGAGGAGCGCCGCTCGAGTCCCCGGGATCCGGCCCATCGCTCGAGCCACCGAGCAGCAGCAGCCACAGAGCAGCGGCGGCCGGACCCGAGCAGTGGGAGAGCGCTGCGTCTCCTCCTCCGCCCGCGACAACTCCATAGTGACAAAATACGCCCCAAATTTTACAGTGGATTTTGGTGCAGAAATTCTGCTTTGAAAATCTGCAGCATAGATCGACAGGCAGCAGATGTCAAATCTGCAGTGATGATTAATTATATTAGCTCCCAGTTGGCAGCTTATTCATGTTTCCAGGAGGAATAACAGAGGAACGTGCACAATCCAATGTTCCTCTAGGATCAAAATTTCATAAGAAATCCAAGTATTTACCAAAAGTGCCACATATTACGAGCGCTTGGGTCCACGTTATCAGGCATCTTGGATTTAAAGGGTAAAAAAGGGTGTTAGATCCTCACCGATTTGATATGAAAGTCCTGAAAAATCCCTTTAAAAAGAGTTACGCACAATGTCCCCATTACTCACATGAAATGCCATTAGCTCCACTCCTTCCTCGACAGATCTATGATGGCAGCTCGGATATCAGATACACGTATGATAATACAGGGCGAGGCCGCCGCACCGTGTGTCATGTTTCTGTAAACAGCACAATTGTGAAATCTGGCAGAATATCACCGGAAATGTGATAACGAGGAAAACCGGAGTTACATCTTCATGTGGTATTTACCTGTCACCGAGATCTGGTGGCTGAGAACTGTCTATATGGCGGTGACCTGGAGATGGTCTAGGGCCTGTACAAATCTACGAGGGCCTCGTCTGGGGCCTGTACAAATCTACAAGGGCCTCGTCTGGGGCCTGTACAAATCTACGAGGGCCTCGTCTGGGGCCTGTACAAATCTACGAGGGCCTCGTCTGGGGCCTGTACAAATCTACGAGGGCCTCGTCTGGGGCCTGTACAAATCTACGAGGGCCTCGTCTGGGGCCTGTACAAATCTACGAGGGCCTCGTCTGGGGCCTGTACAAATCTACGAGGGCCTCGTCTGGGGCCTGTACAAATCTACGAGGGCCTCGTCTGGGGCCTGTACAAATCTACGAGGGCCTCGTCTGGGGCCTGTACAAATCTACGAGGGCCTCGTCTGGGGCCTGTACAAATCTACGAGGGCCTCGTCTGGGGCCTGTGCTTGTATAGGGTCAATCTAAGTTGTAAACCAATTTATCAGGTCTGTCCTAGTTCTAGGCCTTAGGTCTCCAGTCTCTGTATTGTATGGGGAGGGAAGTGTAAAAGCTGTACTGATTTAGGTGGTCTCGTCTGCTGGTTTAGGTTGTCTGGGCTACTGGTTTAGGTGGTCTCCTCTTCTGGTTTAGGTGGGCTGGTTGTAATCTTAGATCTGTATTTTTTAGGCATGGACTCTTCTTTATTTGTTTGTTCTGGTTTTAGGGTCTGTATAAGTACAGTATAGGGCGTCAGTTTAGGGTCCGTACTAATTAAGATGGTCTGATCTGTGCTCTGCACTAGCTTAAATTATCTGGGGTCTGTACTAATTTAGGAGGTCTGTAGCACAACAGTATAAGGGGCCAGTCTAGGATCTGTACTATTTTATGGGGAGGGGGGGGGCTGGCTTGGTGTCTGTTATTTCAGTAGGTCTGGACTAGTTTAGTGGCTCTGGCCTGGGGTCCATACTAATTAAATTGGTCTGGGGTCTACTGATGTAGGTCATCTGGTCTGCGGGTCTGTATTAGTACAGTATAGGAGTCAGTACTTAGGCGGGCTAGTTTGGCATCTATTACTTCAGTAGGTCTGAATAGTTTACGAGGTCTGGTTTGGGGTATGTATTAGTACAGTATAGGGGTAGTCTATGGTCTGTACTTATTTAGGGGGGCTGGTTTGGTGCCAGAGTACTTCTGTAGATCTGTACTGGTCCAGGAGATCTGGACTGGGGTCTCTAATAGTACAGTATAATGGTCAGTCTAGGGTGTTTATTTAGGGGTCTGGTTTGGTGTCTGCTACTTCAGAAGGTCTGGATTAGTTTATGGGGGGGGGGGGTCTGGTCTGAAATAGTACAATAAAGCAACTAGGATCTTATTTAGAGGGTCTGGGGTCAGTATTACAATATAGGAGTCAGTCAAGGATCTGTACTTATCAAGGGGACTGGTTTGGGGTCTGTGCCGTTTCAGTAGGTCTGGACTATTTTAGAGGGACTGGTGTAGCATCTGTATTACAATATAGGGGTCAGTCTGGGGTCTGTACTAGTTTAGGGAGTGTGGTCTAGGATCTGTATTAGTACAGTATAGGGGTCTGTACATATTTAGGGGGGCTGGTTTAGTGTCTGAGTTACTTCAGTAGATCTGTACTGGGGTCTGTATTAGTACAGTATAGGAGGCAAATCCTCGGTCTGTACTAATTTCGGCGGTCCGGTCTAGGGCCTGTACTAGTTTGGGGGAAGGGGGTCTGGTTCTGATCTGAGATCTATATTTCTGTGGGTCTGGCCTCTTCATTTGGGGGTCTGGTCTGGGGTCTTTGTTTGATTAGGGACAGTATGAAAGAGGTGGTGAGCTACTTGCGATCCCAATGCCTTTGATTAGGGGCACGTCCTGTATAAATGAGTCATATGAATTCACAGCTCAAAATTTCACAATATCAGTTGCAAGGAAATAACGTTATAAATCAATATAATTTTTTATTACTCACATTTCAAGATGAAGCTCCAGTTTCGCCTCCACGGAAGGAGGCGACAGGAACCATTGACCTTAGAAACTTCTGTTGTCAATCCTGACAATTCCAAAGCAGAAATGTAAAATGCTCCGTGCTCCGCTGTTAACCCCTTATTGCTGGGCGAACAATCAATACACGTAACCTAACATTCTACAGCAAAGTTCTTTTAATCCACATCCGATAATCCGGACATTCCGACAGTCCGGCACATTATCTACTCCTCTAGGATGTCTTGCTCTTTATTGTGCTTGTTCTCTCTTTTCCTCACCTCTAGATTAGCGATTTTATTTTAATTTTCTCTCATTTGAGTAACGTTTGATTTATATGGACTGTTTCAGGGATTTATTTTTTTTTGCATGTATTTTGGGATAAAAGTTTTTGCAGTTGCATTTTCTTAAAAATTTTGCAAAACTTTCATTCTATTGCCTGCTGCAGAATGAGGTAACCAAGAATCTGTCAGTGAGCTCGTCCAGACTGGGAGTTTGTAACTATTTACTTTGGCTCCTCTCAGGTGATTTATGACCACATCAATGTTCTGCTAAAAAAAAAAAACAACCAAAAATATAAAAGCTAAAAAAGGTTCAATGACAAATTGCTAAAATTATCTTTAGGCCAAAATACAAGTAAAAAAATAAATAAATAAATAACTAAAATCCTCCAAAAGGTGTCCATCTCCTATAAATATATCAAAGGGACCCGATAGGTGGCTCAGTGGTTAGCACTGCAGTCTTGTGGTGGCTCAGTGGTTAGCACTGCAGTCTTGTGGTGGCTCAGTGGTTAGCACTGCAGTCTTGTGGTGGCTCAGTGGTTAGCACTGCAGTCTTGTGGTGGCTCAGTGGTTAGCACTGCAGTCTTGTGGTGGCTCAGTGGTTAGCACTGCAGTCTTGTGGTGGCTCAGTGGTTAGCACTGCAGTCTTGCAGCGCTGGGGTCCTGGGTTCGAATCGCACTAAGGACACCATCTGCAAGGAGTTTGTATGTTCTCCCTGTGTTTGTGTGGGTTTCCTCCGGGTTCTCCGGTTTCATCCCACACTCCAAAGACATACAGATAGGGACTCTAGATTGTGAGCCCCAATGGGGACAGTGTTCCTGATGTATATAAAGCGCTGCGGAATATGTTAGCGCTATATAAAAATAAAGATTTATTTATTTATAGGTGATGGATTATTAAATTATCTGAATGATCAGAATATATAAATCCACGTGTGCAGAAAGCCCCAAATAATTCTAGCACACTAGTTCCACATTGTAATTACGCCAGATAGGGCCCCCGATGGGACTGGGTGCAGGTGCCAACGCCGCCATGCTGCCACCTTCCTTCTCCACTCGTGAACTAGTTTTACGGTCAAGAAAAATCACACAAACATTTTGCTTCCTGGCAGTCGACTTTTATTATTTCTTTAAGGTCATTTACAGCAATCAAACAAATCCAAGACACGCTCCTTACACTACAAGCCTTTGACACTTGATGCACAACCTCTTTCACGGTGTTATTCCCCGACCCAGGCTCGGACATACGCGCCAACTCTACCAGAACATCCAGAAATCAGGAAGACCTCCTGGAGGAACAGGTGAATGTCCGGGGCTGGGAGCCTTTTCATTCTTATCTGGATTCTCATGTCATCCTTCTTTGGTGGAGCAGAGAGCCATCGGCTCTGTGCTCCACCAATTACTCAGATAGGCCACAAGCTGGAGGTCATCAGGTGGCTGCGACAGTGCGGCCAAACCACAGACTGCGGGGAAGAAAAGTGGCACTGAGAGCGGAACAAGGAGCGTTTAAAGGGGTTGTCCGGTGAAAAGAGGATAGTTGATAACTTTCTGATCAGTTGGGGTCTGACCACTGGGACCTGCAATAAGGGGAATTTTGATTCTAGTTTCAAAATGGAGCGGCAATGAACGTGTCTGACCGCTGCGCCGTTCATTTCTATGGGAAAAGCCAAGTGCAGCGCAAAAAGGAATGAGGCGGCTGAACATGCGCAGAACCAGTCCATTCCAACGGGGATAAAAGACCCCCTTGTGCAGGTCCCAATAGTCAGGGTGATACAGATCTAGTAACTATCCTGGGTTTTTTTTTCCCCTCCAGAGAACCCCTTTAAATTTTAATTGGGGGGCACAAATGGGGTCATTGGCACTATTAAATTACTATTCAAGCTCTACACCCCAGTATGGAACTAATAGAAATCTTTGGGCAAGTCCTCATATCCATATGACTCGAGGCATGCTCGGTCAGCGGGGTCCTCAGTGGTATACCCCCAGAGGCCCCCCATTTACATAGATGTTTGCTGAACCCACTAACTGTGACGGGGCCGATCGAACACCTAATGTGTATGGCGGCCTCCTGACTAATCGACCAGGCAGTATGAATTCAGACGCCCGATACTTTTCTTGACATAAGCAGATAGCAGAAGTTTGGCAGCAGTTTTCTCCCACTTCCCCAAAAACTGGCCTCTATAGGTGGCAAAATATGGCATGGATCTATAGGGGTACGGATTTGGAATTGGGATCTGTGTATAACATATGGATATGTCTGTGTATATGCAAAACTCTCCACTATAGCCATGACCCCTTTAAATCAATTTGTATGCCTATATGGGTAACAAAGCAATGAATGTATGCGGCCAATAAAGCCTCATATAGAGAGCTCTATAGGAAGCCTTTACACACTTGTCATTGATGGGTAAAGGGGTTATCCATTGTGGACTAGAGCCGATCACGATCGGAGCCGCGCAGTGCTGACAGTGTTCTGACCGCGCACAATCAGAGATTACAAAGGTCCAAAGTCCTCATAGGGGGCGATTAACACTGTGAAGCCCAAGACACTCCGAAGACAGCGGCCATTGTTATAAACACCATATTACATAAGTAGCTCAGCAATGCAAGCAAAGAGCAGAAAATACTTCACATTTTTTAGCCGCGTCTTCATATTATGGGCAGTTTGTATTTTCGTGGCTCAACAAACAGCAATTAATCTACAGATAACTGGGAACCATTAAATTGCTGCCAAAGATCATCAGATTTAACAACTGCGTGACCGACACTGGGTCACCTTAGAACACCATTTAACAGTATAATATATATAAAATTAGATTAGACATGGGTAACTTTGTACATACAGTACATTGCATTATTTCTATACTGATCCTGGGTTACATCCTGCATTATACTTCAGAGCTGCACTCAGATTACTCACCAGCAGAAAAGTGAATGCAACTCTGGAGGATAATAAAGGGTATAACTCAGGATCAGTAGTGTATGTACACAGTGACTGCACCAGCAGAAAAGTGAGTGCAGCTCTGGAGGATAATACAGGATGTAATTCAGGATCAGTAATGTAATGTATGTACACAGTGACTGTACCAGCAGAATAGTGAGTGCAGCTCTGGAGTAGAATACAGGTGGTAACTCAGGATCAGTAATGTAATGTAAGTACACAGTGACTGCACCAGCAGAAAAGTGAGTGCAGCTCTGGAGTATAATATAGGATGTCACTCAGGATCAGTAATGCAATTATGTACACAGTGACTGCACCAGCAGAATAGTGAGTGCAGCTCTGGAGTATAATATAGGATGTCACTCAGGATCAGTAATGTAATGTATGTACACAGTGACTGCACCAGCAGAATTGTGAGTTCAGCTCTGGAGTATAATATAGGATGTCACTCAGGGTCAATAAGGTATGTATATAGTGACCAGTAGAATAGTGAGTGCAGCTCTGGAGGATATCCAGGTGGTAACTCAGGATCTACAGTAATGTAATGTATGTACACAGTGACTGCACCAGCAAAATAGTGAGTGCAGCTCTGGAGTATAATACAGGATGTAATTCAGGATCAGTAATGTAATGTATGTACACAGTGACTGCACCAGCAGAATAGTGAGTGCAGCTCTGGAGTATAATATAGGATGTCACTCAGGATCTACAGTAATGTAATGTATGTACACAGTGACTGCACCAGCAGAATAGTGAGTGCAGCTCTGGAGTATAATACAGGAGGTAACTCAGGATCAGTAATGTAATGTATGTACACAGTGACTGCCAGCAGAATAGTGAGTGCAGCTCTGGGGTATAATACAGGTGACTCAGGATCAGTAATGTATGTATATAGTGACCAGTAGAATAGTGAGTACAGCTCTGGAGTATAATACAGGAGGTAACTCAGGATCAGTAATGTTATGTATGTACACAGTGACTGCACCAGCAGAATAGAGAGTATAATACAAAACAATTATTGTACTACATGTACAATCTGATTCTCTTTTTTATGTAGATTATATATACGGTATAAATTGTGTTCTATCGGTGGACGCGACCTTCACAAACTACAATTTATATAAATATTTTCTTTAACAGATTCTAAACCTAGTTTTAGCTCTCAAAAAAGAAAAAAATATGAATGAATAAAAAGTAAATTATGATAATACCATTTATTACAAAGACATTCGGGTGAACTAGTGCCGACAATAATATAATTTTGCTGTATTGCTCATAACCAATCCGATGGTAATTTTCATATTTTAACCTTTAGCCGGAAATTAATAGCTGTAATCGAAGCAGAAAACTTAATTTATGCAGCACTGGCTGATTAGCTGACAGATGAGTGGAGTGCTCCGGAGCAGCGATCATGAGAGCAGCAGCAGCAGTGCGGCGGCCAGGCTCAGGAGCAGGAGTGCGCTGGGGTGCGCCATCAATCCGCTGTTACACAAACTTTTCTGACAACAATTTACTTGAAGGTTCATGATCCCTGCGTTCTCCTGGCTGACTGATGCAGCCGTGCACTTGTCAAGAGCTCTGCAGCTGTATTTGCTGTTGCCGTCATTAACTGGAAAGGGTCAAAAGAAAAGGGTTAATATCAGAAAATTGCAGTACAACCATTAAGCATTCACTCCGGGAAAAGAGGATTTGCAATGGCGGACAACATAGATGTAAGGCGTTCATGCCAACTTCCGAGGAGCGGCACCAAAGAGATTCTGAGAAGATATGAACGAGTGGAGGGGGTCACCCAGTATTGCACGTTCGGCCTAGTAGGTGAAGGGTCTGCGGCCCCCCACACGCCGATCCCTAACACAAGGGACTAACAGTCACAGCTGACAATTACTAGTTAACAGACAGACATACAAAGTTCCCTATGACACCAATAGCCCATAAAAGTGCCTTGCAAATGTTCCCCGAACCATCTGTGCCCCTATTTGGAACATTAGGACTCTGCCTGGAGCCTTTAAGGGTCTTTTATTGACCCTTTCTGGAGGGAGACGTTTGCACACAGCAACATGCAATAGGACAAAAATGAGTATTTATTTTAACTTTCACACCGCAGTTCTTGGCTTTATAGTCAGTATAATTGGAAGATATAAATAATAATAATAATAAAAAATCTTTATTTCTATAGCGCCAACATATTCCGCAGCGCTCTACAATTCAGGAGGATCATATACAAACAAGTAACAGTTACAGAAAATACAATATTTAGGAGGGAAAAAAAAAAAAGAAACCAAAACAAATCCCTTTAAAAATACTCTATTTCATAAATATTAAAAATTCCCAAGTGATTCACCCATACACATAATTATCCTGGGGAATTATAAATATATACAACCGAGATAGCATAGCCGTATTTTAAGAAGAGATATAAATTCAGTTGATGGCAGAGGTCAGGGTCTAGGATCTTACATTAAATATACTCTTACCCTATTATACACACTATAGCTGACCCCTACCTACCAACGGAGGGTATGACGCCTCAACATGACTGGGCGCCCCCGTTCCTGGACGGCTATCCCTCAATTCCCCTGATAATTTCCCCTACCATATAAGGACAAACCATGCTCTAACTATGCGGTATGTCAGACAATTTATGGTTGGACAGATAGACCTTAAGGCCCTGTGCGCACTTACCGGATTTTGCCACGGATTTCCTGTGGTTTTGTTGTTTCGCTGCAAAAAATGTTCATAATATCTCTGCAGTGATTCACCAGCAAAACCTATGGGGAAAAAAATCATTTGCGCACTAGGCGGATTTTGACAGCTGCATGTTTTGCTGCGGGATTCCCGCAGCAAAAACAATTGCATGTCACTTCTTTTCCGCACATCGCTGCGGGATTTCACTCCATTGACTGCCATGTAATCGTGAAATCCCGCAGGGAATAACGCAGGCAGCAAATTCTGTGCGGTTCACTGCGTTTTCCTGCGTTATTCCCTGCGGTATTTCGCGGTTTACCTCCGGTAATGTACATCGCTTGCCTGCGGTTTTGCAGGGAAGTGATGTCATTACAGGAAGAGGAAGCGGAGCAGAGAGTAAACACACACAGACACACACAGACATCACAGGCATAGAACACAGACACATAGAAATCAAATGGAAATATAGAAAACAAAACACGTGGGCTCCGCTGTATATTTACCGTCCAGCCGAGGTAAGCACACAGCGGCGGCCCGGTATTCTCAGGCTGGGGAGAGAGAGGGGCAGGGTTAATGTTCCCCGCCTCACTCCCACCTCCCACAGCTGAGAATATCAGCCGCAGCTGCCCTGGGGGACTGTTGCATCCATTATACGACAGTACCGGAGTGCCCCCGGATCTTCCTGCTGCCGTGTAGCAGTGGCAGTCAGGGTAATACAAGGAGTTAATGGTGGCGGATCACCGCCATTAACTCCAGGCTTGATCATGGCAGCGTCTATGTGACAGCTGACATGATCAACCCGTAAGTAAAGTTAAAAAACACAGACACCGAAAAATCCTTTATTTTAAATAAAACACAAATAAGCCTCGTTCACCCTTTTATTAACCCCTCCCGAAACACACAGCTCCGGCGTAATCCACAGCTCCGGCGTCCTGCGATGCTTGCATCCAGCCGCGACTGACACTGACACAGCTGAATGCAGCCTCGCAGCGAGACAGCAGACATATAAATAACCTGATATTATTTATATAAGATTATTCACTTCACTAAAGAGGCAGTGCGGATGTACGACATAAAGGGAAGTGAATAATCTTATATAAATAATGATATCAGGTTATTTATATGTGGTTGATATGCTGGCATTGTTCCAGGATGTTGTGCCTATCTTATGCGGGTGATTATATGTGTTTGGTCATTTTTAGGCCTTTATAGGATGTAAGAATTCATGATTGTATGGATTATTATTGACTAACATAGGAGAAAAGCCTTTGGCATATTGAATTATAACATACCGTGTTTCCCCAATAGTAAGACACCCCCAATAGTAAGACGTAGTGGGGGTTTTGGGGGGGTGGGGTCGGCTAAGACATACCCCGAAAGTAAGACATAGTAAACTGAAAAAAAATGTATTTTTTTTTTCTTCTTTACAGTACCGGCAGCCGAGCTGAGCGCCCTGACATGCCGGCGGCCGGGCGCTCAGCTGAGCGCCCTGACATGCCGGCGGCCGGGCGCTCAGCTGAGCGCCCTGACATGCCGGCGGCCGGGCGCTCAGCTGAGCGCCCTGACATGCCGGCGGCCGGGCGCTCAGCTGAGCGCCCTGACATGCCGGCGGCCGGGCGCTCAGCTGAGCGCCCTGACATGCCGGCGGCCGGGCGCTCAGCTGAGCGCCCTGACATGCCGGCGGCCGGGCGCTCAGCTGAGCGCCCTGACATGCCGGCGGCCGGGCGCTCAGCTGAGCGCCCTGACATGCCGGCGGCCGGGCGCTCAGCTGAGCGCCCTGACATGCCGGCGGCCGGGGCGCTCAGCTGAGCGCCCTGACATGCCGGCGGCCGGGGCGCTCAGCTGAGCGCCCTGACATGCCGGCGGCCGGGCGCTCAGCTGAGCGCCCTGACATGCCGGCGGCCGGGCGCTCAGCTGAGCGCCCTGACATGCCGGCGGCCGGGCGCTCAGCTGAGCGCCCTGACATGCCGGCGGCCGAGCGCTCAGCTGAGCGCCCTGACATGCCGGCGGCCGAGCGCTCAGCTGAGCGCCCTGACATGCCGGCGGCCGAGCGCTCAGCTGAGCGCCCTGACATGCCGGCGGCCGAGCGCTCAGCTGAGCGCCCTGACATGCCGGCGGCCGAGCGCTCAGCTGAGCGCCCTGACATGCCGGCGGCCGAGCGCTCAGCTGAGCGCCCTGACATGCCGGCGGCCGAGCGCTCAGCTGAGCGCCCTGACATGCCGGCGGCCGAGCGCTCAGCTGAGCGCCCTGACATGCCGGCGGCCGAGCGCTCAGCTGAGCGCCCTGACATGCCGGCGGCCGAGCGCTCAGCTGAGCGCCCTGACATGCCGGCGGCCGAGCGCTCAGCTGAGCGCCCTGACATGCCGGCGGCCGAGCGCTCAGCTGAGCGCCCTGACATGCCGGCGGCCGAGCGCTCAGCTGAGCGCCCTGACATGCCGGCGGCCGAGCGCTCAGCTGAGCGCCCTGACATGCCGGCGGCCGAGCGCTCAGCTGAGCGCCCTGACATGCCGGCGGCCGAGCGCTCAGCTGAGCGCCCTGACATGCCGGCGGCCCGAGCGCTCAGCTGAGCGCCCTGACATGCCGGCGGCCGAGCGCTCAGCTGAGCGCCCTGACATGCCGGCGGCCGAGCGCTCAGCTGAGCGCCCTGACATGCCGGCGGCCGAGCGCTCAGCTGAGCGCCCTGACATGCCGGCGGCCGAGCGCTCAGCTGAGCGCCCTGACATGCCGGCCGTCGAGCGCTCAGCTGAGAGCTGTCACATGCCGGCGACCGAGCGCTCAGCTGAGAGCTGTCACATGCCGGCGGTCGGTGCGCTCAGCTGAACGCCCTGACATGCCGGCGGCCAAGCGCTCAGCTGAGAGCTGTCACATGCCGGCGGCCGAGCGCTCAGCTAAGAGCTGTCACATGCCGGCGGTCGGGCACTCAGCTGAACGCTCGGCCGCCGGCATGTCAGGGCGCTCAGCTCGGCCACTGAGGAATGTTGCAGTAATGTTGTCCGTGGTCCATCAGGACCATGGACAACATACAAAAACACGCAGCCTCAGTGCAATCGCGGCAAGTCCCCATGCGGTACATTGCATGGAGATTTGCTGCGATTGCTGTGGGATTTTTTCCAATATAAGACATACCCCGAAAGTAAGACATAGTGGGACATTTGAGGGTAAAAAGAATGTAAGACACTGTCTTACTTTCGGGGAAACACGGTAGCTTTTCTCAGATAACACTAAAGGTCTATCTGTCCAACCATAAATTGTTTGATATACCGCATAGTTAGAGCATGGTTTGTCCTTATAATGGTAGGGCAAATTATCAGGGGAATTGAGGGATAGCCGTCCAGGAACGGGGGCGCCCAGTCATGTTGAGGCGTCATACCCTCCGTTGGTAGGTAGGGGTCAGCTATAGTGTGTATAAAAGAGGGTAAGAGTATCTTTAATGTAAGATCCTAGATCCTGACCTCTGCCATCAACTGAATTTATATCTCTTCTTAAAATACGGCTATGCTATCTCGGTTGTATATATTTATAATTCCCCAGGATAATTATGTGTATGGGTGAATCACTTGGGATTTTTTAATATCTATGAAATAAAGAGTATTTTTAAAGGCATTTGTTTTGGTTTACACTTTAAAATAATTTTGACTATCCCGGAACAATTTGAGCAGTTAGCTGAAAAAGAAAAAAAAAAAAAAAAAAAAAGAAGAAGAAACACAACCCTGCTCGTGAGAGCTTACACTCTACATTGAGATGGGGGGGGGGGGGGGAGGGGGGGGAATAGGGGCAAGGTACAAGTGCTTATTTACAATGACAATCCAGCCATCTCATGGAAATGGGGGATAGATAATGGTTTCCTGGATCAGTTGGCCAGAGCCTTGAGATGCATTTGGGTGCTATGGAGTTTGATGTGGAGTTATGTTGTGAGAAGTTGTAGAGGGACTACGTGAAACGAATCTGATTAGGGAGTGTGATAGGCCGTCCTAAAAAGATGCGTCTTTAGGGTGCGGCTGAAGCCGAGTAAGTTGTGATTTGTCCTAACTTCTTGGGGTAGAGCATTCCAGAGGGTTGGTGCAGCTCGGAAGAAGTCTTGGATCCAAGAGTGGGAGGTTCAAATTAGTGTGGATGTTAGTCAAAAGTCGTTTGCAGAGCGTAGAGAACGGGTGGGGTGACAGAGAGGAGGGTGGAGATGTAGGGGGTGCTGCACTGTGGAGAGCTTTGTGGTGATAGACAGAGAGGAAGGTGGAGATGTAGGGGGTGCTGCACTGTGGAGAGCTTTGTGGTGATAGACAGAGAGGAAGGTGGAGATGTGGGGGGGTGCTGCACTGTGGAGAGCTTTGTGGTGATAGAGAGGAGGGTGAAGATGTAGGGGGGGGTGCCGCACTGTGGAGGGCTTTGTGGTGATAGACAGAGAGGAGGGTGGAGATGTAGGGGGGGTGCCGCACTGTGGAGAGCTTTGTGGTTATAGACAGAGAGGAGGAAGAGATGTAGGGGGTGCCGCACTGTGGAGAGCTTTGTGGTGACAGAGAGGAGGGTGGAGATGTAGGGGGGTGCCGCACTGTGGAGAGCTTTGTGGATGATAGACAGGAGGGTGGAGATGTAGGGGGTGCCGCACTGTGGAGAGCTTTGTGGTGATAGACAGATAGGAGGGTGGAGATGTAGGGGGTGCCGCACTGTGGAGAGCTTTGTGGTGATAGACAGAGAGGAGGGTGGAGATGTAGGGGGTGCTGCACTGTGGAGAGCTTTGTGGTGATAGACAGAGAGGAGGGTGGAGATGTAGGGGGGGGTGCCGCACTGTGGAGAGCTTTGTGGTGATAGAGAGGAGGGTGGAGATGTAGGGGGTGCCGCACTGTGGAGAGCTTTGTGGTGATAGAGAGGAGGGTGGAGATGTAGGGGGTGCCGCACTGTGGAGGGCTTTGTGGTGATAGACACAGAGGAGGGTGGAGATGTAGGGGGTGCCGCACTGTGGAGAGCTTTGTGGTATACAGAGAGGAGGGTGCAGATGTAGGGGGAGCTGCACTGTGGAGGGCTTTGTGGTGATAGACAGAGAGGAGGGTGGAGATGTAGGGGGTGCTGCACTGTGGAGAGTTTTGTGGTTATAGATAGAGAGGAGGGTGGAGATGTAGGGGGTGCTGCACTGTGGAGAGCTTTGTGGTGATAGACAGAGAGGAGGGTGGAGATGTAGGGGGTGCTGCACTGTGGAGGGCTTTGTGGTGATAGACAGAGAGGAGGGTGGAGATGTAGGGGGTGCTGCACTGTGGAGAGCTTTGTGGTGATAGAGAGGAGGGTGGAGATGTAGGGGGTGCTGCACTGTGGAGAGCTTTGTGCTGATAGAGAGGAGGGTGGAGATGTAGGGGGTGCCGCACTGTGGAGGGCTTTGTGGTGATAGACAGAGAGGAGGGTGGAGATGTAGGGGGTGCTGCACTGTGGAGAGCTTTGTGGTGATAGAGAGGAGGGTGGAGATGTAGGGGGGTGCCGCACTGTGGAGGGCTTTGTGGTGATAGACAGAGAGGAGGGTGAAGATGTAGGGGGGGGTGCCGCACTGTGGAGAGCTTTGTGGTGATAGACAGAGAGGAGGGTGGAGATGTAGGGGGTGCCGCACTGTGGAGAGTTTTGTGGTGATAGAGAGGAGGGTGGAGATGTAGGGGGTGCCGCACTGTGGAGAGCTTTGTGGTGACAGAGAGGAGGGTGGAGATGTAGGGGGTGCCGCACTGTGGAGAGCTTTGTGGTGACAGAGAGGAGGGTGGAGATGTAGGGGGTGCCGCACTGTGGAGAGCTTTGTGGTGACAGAGAGGAGGGTGGAGATGTAGGGGGTGCTGCACTGTGGAGAGCTTTGTGGTGATAGACAGAGAGGAGGGTGGAGATGTAGGGGGTGCCGCACTGTGGAGGGCTTTGTGGTGATAGACAGAGAGGAGGGTGGAGATGTAGGGGGTGCCGCACTGTGGAGGGCTTTGTGGTGATAGACAGAGAGGAGGGTGGAGATGTAGGGGGTGCCGCACTGTGGAGGGCTTTGTGGTGATAGACAGAGAGGAGGGTGGAGATGTAGGGGGTGCCGCACTGTGGAGGGCTTTGTGGTGATAGACAGAGAGGAGGGTGGAGATGTAGGGGGGGTGCCGCACTGTGGAGAGCTTTGTGGTGATAGACAGAGAGGAGGGTGGAGATGTAGGGGGTGCCGCACTGTGGAGAGCTTTGTGGTGATAGACAGAGAGGAGGGTGGAGATGTAGGGGGTGCCGCACTGTGGAGAGCTTTGTGGGTGAGAACAAGCAGTTTGAATTGGATCCTATGATATATGGGTAGCCAGTGCAATGACTGGCACAGAGCAGAGGCATCCGAGTAGCGGTTGGCCAGATAGGTGACCCTGGCTGCTGCATTAAGGATGGACTGTAGAGGGGAGAGTCTAGTTAGGGGGAGACCAATTAATAGAGAGTTACAGTAGTCACGGTGGGAGAGGATCAGGGCCACGGTGAGGGTTTTTGTCGTTTCCATTGTGAGAAAGGGGCGGATTCTAGAGATGTTCTTGAGGTGCAAGCGGCAGGAGCGGGCAAGAGATTGTATGTGGGGGGTGAAGGAGAGATCAGTGTCAAGTATAACATAATATATAATATAATATGAAGCCTGGAAGTTACCAGCAGCTGCACCCAAAAGTGAGGCGCATTGGGTGGTGCGTGGGGTCTACAGTGAGGTGCAGCAGGGGCTCCACAGGGCTCACAGTGATGCGCATCGGGTGCTCCGTGGGGTTTACAGAGAGGTGCAGCAGGGGCTCCAGAGGGCTCACAGTGATGCGCATCGGGTGCTCCGTGGGGTCTACAGAGAGGTGCAGCAGGGGCTCCAGAGGGCTCACAGTGATGCGCATCGGGTGCTCCGTGGGGTCTACAGAGAGGTGCAGCAGGGGCTCCAGAGGGCTCACAGTGATGCGCATCGGGTGCTCCGTGGGGTCTACAGAGAGGTGCAGCAGGGGCTCCAGAGGGCTCACAGTGATGCGCATCGGGTGCTCCGTGGGGTCTACAGAGAGGTGCAGCAGGGGCTCCAGAGGGCTCACAGTGATGCGCATCGGGTGTTCCGTGGGGTCTACAGAGGTGCAGCAGGGGCTCCAGAGGGCTCACAGTGATGCGCATCGGGTGTTCCGTGGGGTCTACAGAGGTGCAGCAGGGGCTCCAGAGGGCTCACAGTGATGCGCATCGGGTGCTCCGTGGGGTCTACAGAGGTGCAGCAGGGGCTCCAGAGGGCTCACAGTGATGCGCATCGGGTGCTCCGTGGGGTCTACAGAGGTGCAGCAGGGGCTCCAGAGGGCTCACAGTGATGCGCATCGGGTGCTCCGTGGGGTCTACAGAGAGGTGCAGCAGGGGCACCAAAGGGCTCACAGTGAGGCGCATCGGGTGCTCCATGGGGTCTACAGAGAGGTGCAGCAGGGGCACCAAAGGGCTCACAGTGAGGCGCATCGGGTGCTCCGTGGGGTCTACAGCGAGGTGCAGCAGATGCTCCAGAGGGCTCACATTGAGGCGCATCGGGTGCTCCGTGGGGTCTAAAGCAAGGTGCAGCAGGGACTCACAGTGAGGCACATTTGGTCCTCCATGGGGTTCACAGCAAGGTGTAGCAGGAGCACCAAAGGGCTCAGAATGAGGCACATCAAGTGCTCCGTTGGGTCTACAGCAAGGTGCAGCAGGGGCTCCAGAGGGCTCACAGTGAGGCGCATAGGGTGCTCCGTGGGACTTAGTCAGGCATGACAAGGGCTCCAGGGGGCTTACAGCACAGAGCAGCAGGGACTCCAGCGTGCTCACAGAAAGGCGCAACAGGAGCTCCGTGGGGCCCACAGTGAGACATGGCAGGGGCTCCATAGGGGCTCACAAAGAAAAGCATGGGGAACTCCAAGAGGCCTACAGTGAAGGGCCTACAGTGTGGCGTGGTGGGGGCTTACAGCCAGGGGCAGCAAGGGCTCTGGGGGGGTTCACAGTGAAACACATCAGGAGCTCCGTGGGGCTCACAGTGAGGCATGGAAGTGGCCTCAGGGGGCTTACAGCGAGGTGCAGCGGGGATCCCGGGAGGCCTACAGTGATTTGCAACAGAGGCTCCACAGGGCTCACAGTGAGGTGCATCAAGACCTCCATGGGGCCTATATTAAAGTGTGAGGAGGCTTACAGAAAGTTGCAGCGGGATCTCCCGAGGAAGGGGGGGGGGGGGGGAAGGGGGGCGGGAAGGGGGGGGGGGGGGTCGACACTAATGCCTCAGGAGCGCTGCCAGAAGCCGGTGTCTGGCAATGCATCATGTCTGCGGCAGGTCATAACAGCCAGAGGGGCTCCAACCAGTACTGAAGACGCTGTTCAGGGCATGGAGTCACCACTACTAGGCGCTCTCCATATTGTAGCATTGCCGTCCCCTCCCTTCACGAAGGCCAGTGCAAGAATCCCATGGATACTACACATATACTGCATATCTATACGTCCCTCAGATATACATACGTGTAACCTTCATGCAGGCGTCTTCACTCCCTGCACAGGTGGTCTGAATCATACATGTATCAGTGCTCCAAGTATTGCAGGTGTAGCATTGTATAGCCTCGCCTGGGGAAAAAAGCAGAAAACGAAGGCATCAGAACGGATCGGAAAACTCCTCCGGCTACACCCGATCCTCACGCCGCAATCTCTGGTCTAAAGCACATAATGTACAATCTCTTATATCCAGGACCTTTTCCCTTCTGTCGCTTTCCCAAAATTACACCCCCCACCCCCTTCCATGTGGATCACGGCGGACCTTTTTTTTTTGCTAAAGTTTTACATACATGTGTGAACAAGGGCTGTAATTTGGAGGGGGTGGGGGGGTTGGTCAAATAAAAAAAAATTCTATTTCCAATTACTAAGACCAGGGCATGATGCCAGCTGTAATTTCACAGCTGGCATCAACCCCTTATATTACCCAGTTTGTCACCAACACAGGGCAGAACAGAGTACAGCAAAAAAATCACCACCAGAATAAAATTACAATTTAATACATGAAGATTCCAGGTACTTCTCTTAAATGTCACATTCATATTCATACATCAGTACCATAGTCAAGCGTACAGTCCCGTAACGTCCCAACGCGTTTCTCCGCAGATATACAAGGGTTCATCAGGGGACAAAAAGGCTGATAGTCAGGGGTCCCGGATCCAATGACCCCCCAGGAGAAAAGAAGAGGCTGTGCCTATCATCTTCAGACATAGGCACAGCCTCTTATGTTCTCCTGGGGAAGGGGGGGGGGGGGGGGGGGGGTCACTGGATGCAGGACCCCTGAGTATTGGTCTTTTTGTCCCCTGATGAACCCCGATATACTAGAGGTATCATCCTCAGATATAGGCACAGCCTCTTCTTTTCTCCTGAGGGTCACTGGATCCGGGACCCCCGAGTATTGGTTTGTCCCCTGATGAACACCGGTATATCTGCGGCTGGAGAAAAACGCGTCGGGCCATTACGGGACTGTACACTTGACTATGGTACTGATGTATGACCATGACATTTAAGATAAGTACCTGGAACCTTTATTCCGGTGGTGGTTTTTCACTGCTTTAGCATCAGCAGGGTCTCTGTAGGGTTTGCTCTTCTAGGGCTTCCCGATGTTGAATGGGGGCGCCAAAAACGTTAGGGCATCATACCCTCCATTGACAGGTAAGGAATTTAACTTTCCATTAGGGCTAGCTTTTCAGGTTACTATTGTATTGACTATATTATTCATTTGAATGCTGTTCTCTTCTTATGTAGCTCTCCGTGACCTACCCATTATCTCTGCTCAGAATTTGTGTGTGTCTGATTAGACTAAATCTTTTAATCTAATTAAAAGTTATTTTTTAACAGGATTTTTCTCTTTTTGTGGTTTTGACAGAGCAAAGTACAGCGCCAGAATTGGCAAATTAATGAATGCACCACTTCTGGGGCAGCTGCGGGCTGCTATTTTTAGTCTGGGAAGGGCCAAATAACCATGGATATGGTTATAGGAGAAAAGGGGTCCCCTAGTCCACACTGAGATGGGCGCCCCTTCACCCCTATCCTGCTCATGCGGGCTCAAGAACAGAAAGCCTTTATCTTGTTAATGCAGGAATATATGGGCCCGGCCCCGAAAACAGGTTCTACAAACTGCTCGGGATGCTGCCAGAACAATCTGTCACTTGTATCCACCCCCACACGGGATATCCAACATATACCTAAATATTGCTATGATTTATGCACCTTTAGAGGAAGATTTACCTGTTGAGCAAAGTGAAAGGAAGACCAGGCCTAAAGCCAAGAGCGCACAGCCGATCCCAGGATTTCTCATGATTCCTGTATATACGGTAGGAAAAGAATTAACACGTCAATGACAGAGTCCTTATTTTTGCTTAAATGCATGTATTTTGGGGCTAAAAGTAATTTTTGCAATCGGGTTTCATTAAAAATGTTGCATCGTTTGCCTTCTATAGCCTCTGTTTTACACTGACTATTGCTGGCTGCAGAATGAGTGAACTGAGAACCCATCAGCGAGCTCGTTCTAATGGTCTGATAGTTGAGTATAACTCCTTTAGCGTCTTTCTCAGCTGATTTATGGCCACAGACCGCATGAAAGTTGAATGTATATGGAAACAAAGTTTAAAAGCCAAAATGTTCATAAACCAGATTGTAAAGATTATGCAAAAAAAAAAAAAAAAACAACACACCCCCTTTAAGAGAAAGCTATAAAACATAAGTGCTCAGGAGCTGGGATAATTGCTGATGTCCAAAAATAAGTGCTTGCATCATAAAAGTGTGAAAATGACTTGAGGACCCCCAGCTTTATGAGCCCCCCCCTTTTTTTTTCTATCGCTTAGATACGGTAGTAGGTTCGGATTTTGCAGCACTTTACAGGGACCATAACTTACACACCAAAACCTAACCCTAGAGAGTATCACCGAGGGGCCGGGCAGCCATCAGGACATAACGGTTCACAAGAAAGTCTATTAGCAACAGTGTAATGCCCCATTTGTCCAGTGGAGGCACTGCAGGGAAATGTAACACTTCCTGCTCTAAGGCAAGGATCAGTGGAATCTCCGATCCCGGCCGCTGTTTGTTAGCATCTTAGATCGAGGACAGGGAAGACCACTTTATTTAGCAATAGGGACCCCCAGGGCTATCTGTGCACAAGCTTATATCATAGGGACAGAGTTTAATGTATGATGAAGAAAAAGGCGAATACATTAATGGTTCATAATAAAAGGTTTTAAAAAGTAAATTCCATTGCAGCCACGATGGACCGAGCGTATGTGCTTGGTTTAAACAGTCATTCTGTGCTGACAGAGTCCCTTTAAAAGTGACCTCAGCACCACACAGTGTGATAAAACACATCACAGGGATGTAGATCAGGAGAGCGGACTGTCAGTTACTACATGTCTCACACTGGTAATGTCCCCTTTCATTTAAATAAAGCAGATTCTCGTGGAGATGTAAGGGTTGGACATAGATCTCTCTGAGAATCTGCCTTCTGGGCTTATATTAGGGAGACCTGTAAAGACTGACAGTTTGCTCACCTGATCTACATGTGTCACACTGGTAACATCCCTTCATTTACAATAAGCTCTGGAGGTGGATTCTCAGAATTTGCCTTCATGGCTTATATCAGTGAGACATGTAATGACAGAGTCCGCTCTCCTGAACTACATATCTCACACTGGTAATATAGATCTTAGCAGCTCATTACCATTAAGAAAAATATGGATTTCTCAAGAACAATTCATCGGATCGCCTACATCAAGTTATCATATTATTCAGCTTTCTATAATCTGCACCCCATGTAAAAGGATTAGGATGATTGAACCCACTGACAGGTTCCCGTTAAAGGGAAAGTGCGGCGGGGAGGGGGGGGGGGAATGACAGTCAGAGTGAGGCGGGGCGCCCAGCAGAGAGTGTGTGTGTGTGTGTGTGTGTGTGTGTGTGTGTGTGTGTGTGTGTGTGTGTGTGTGTGTGTGTGTGGAGGGGATGACCGGCAGAGTGTGTGTGTGTGAGGGGGGTATGACCGGCAGAGTGTGTGTGTGGGGGGGGGTGACCGGCAGAGTGTGTGTGTGGTGGGGGGGGGTGACTGGCAGAGTGTGTGTGTGGGGGGGGGGGGTGACTGGCAGAGTGTGTGTGTGGGGGGGGGGGGTGACTGGCAGAGTGTGTGTGTGGGGGGGGGGGGGGTGACTGGCAGAGTGTGTGTGTGGGGGGGGGGGGTGACTGGCAGAGTGTGTGGGGGGGGGGGGGGGGTGACTGGCAGAGTGTGTGTGTGTGGGGGGGGGGTGACTGGCAGAGTGTGTGTGTGTGGGGGGGGGGGGGTGACTGGCAGAGTGTGTGTGTGTGGGGGGGGGGGTGACTGGCAGAGTGTGTGTGTGTGGGGGGGGGGGTGACTGGCAGAGTGTGTGTGTGTGTGTGGGGGGGGTGACTGGCAGAGTGTGTGTGTGTGTGTGGGGGGGGTGACTGGCAGAGTGTGTGTGTGTGTGGGGGGGGGGGTGACTGGCAGAGTGTGTGTGTGTGGGGGGGGGGGTGACTGGCAGAGTGTGTGTGTGTGGGGGGGGGGGTGACTGGCAGAGTGTGTGTGTGTGTGGGGGGGGTGACTGGCAGAGTGTGTGTGGGGGGGGGGTGACTGGCAGAGTGTGTGTGGGGGGGGGGTGACTGGCAGAGTGTGTGTGTGTGTGTGTGTGTGTGTGGGGGGGGGGGGGTGACTGGCAGAGTGTGTGTGTGTGGGGGGGAGGGGGGGGGTGACCGGCAGAGTGTGTGTGTGGGGGGGAAGGTGAGGGGGTGACCGGCAGAGTGGGGAACAGCCAGGATCAGTTACGGTGCAATCACCACTGCCTTGCTTACGCCGTGTGCTCCACAAAGATGGCGCTGATCTCCTCCCTCTGCTGTGATCTGGACAGCCCGAGGGGGGGGGGGGGGGGGGGGCGCGCGTCCATTTCACAGCAGACGCCTTCTCTATGTTACAGTATAGGGTCGGAAACCGACCACGGTCTTCTATGCACAGAGAGCTGCCATAAAGGAGGTGAGTTACTGTCGTTACAAACACCAAATCCAAGATGGCCGCCCCCATTGCTTCAGTAAAACTAGAATTAAATAAAAACTAAATAAACAGTGATTTTAATTTTGTATTAAAAATACTTGTTATAATCATTGTTATTAATACAAAAATAAAAAAAGCGACACCTTCCTTTTAAGGTAGAACTTTAACAGTAGGAGTAAAAAATATCCAAACCGCTCTCTCTATATTTAGGCCCTTGGCACACGATGCAGTTTTTAATGCTTTGTTGGTGCAGTTTGTTGCCTAAATCTGCATGTCTATCCTTATCACAGCAGTCTATGAGAATTCTGAAGCGCTGTGCGTACATTGCAGTTTTTGGTGCAGAAAAAAAAAATAGAAAGCATGTGAATTGTTGGGCTTACGTTTTTTTAGCCATTGAATTCACAAAACAAAAAAAAAAAACAAAAAAAGCACACTAAAAGAACGCAAAAGAACGCACTAAAACTGTATGCGGTTTTTGGTGCATTTTTTGGTGCATAAAATTTCTGCAGTGTACACACATACCGCTAGACTGCAAAAATAAATATGATATAATCTGTATGTAACAGCTTGAAAAAATATTCTTCTACAAATAATAAAAAAAACAAACGCCATTTCAATGCGGGAACAAAAAACAAAACATGGCTGCTAAAATATAGAGATAAAGAAATAATGGTGATTAATGCTACACAGGCGGCTCATAAGGAGTTAATCTCATGTCACATGGCAGGCAATATTTAGAGACTACAGACCTTGAGACACAATCACAAGATATTCAGATAAAAACAGAACCATTACTCCAAGGTGCAGAATCTGCAGAATCACACGGTCAGGCTACTTTCACACTTGCGTTCAGCGCAGTTCATCACTATGGAGAATAGCGCAGTCCGTTAACGCACTGCGATATTCTCCATAGACTTGTACGGACAACGTACTGTAATGCAAGTGTCAGCGTTGCATCCGCTGGCCAAGCGTCGTTATTTTGACGCTGCGTCGGGCGGAAGAAACGCAGCATGTAACATTTTTTTGAGCATCGCAATCTATAGGATTTCACTGCGCATGCTTTTTTTTTTTTTTTTTGTTTTTAAATCACAAACTTTATTTTATTTTGTCTCTCGGTGGCAGAACGTTTTCAGCTGAGCGCCCGCCCGCCGGCATGTCAGAGCGCTCAGCTGAGCGCCCGCCCGCCCGCCGACGAGATTGCTCAGCTGAGCGTTCACAATAGTCTGCTGCTGGTAAAACTGTAAAGAAGAAGAAAAAAATAAATAAATAAATAAAAAAAAAAAAAAAAGCTTTCCGTTGTTTTGTACGATCCGTAGCATCAGTTGTGCCACTATATGCAACGCATCCGTTACATCCGTCACACAACGCAATGCAACGGATGCCGCACAACGCAAGTGTGAAACTAGCCTTAGATGTGATCTATCGACTTATTCCTGAAAACAAGCAAACAATTCCTTAAAGGGGCAGTATCATTGACTTTAATGAGGCTAAACTGATACTTTGTATCAAGTTATAACTGACACTTTTTAAATTAATCTCCAGGTGTCCGCTGGGCATCTCCCATTTAGGTTTGATTGACAGCTCTTTGCTGCATCATCCAACGTTTTGTTTTTGCAAAGAGGTTAATCGATGCCATGATGGGAGTGGTTGCTGCCGCTGTCAAGACACTTTCCTGCCCATTGGATCATTTACAAAAGAGGAGATTTGGGGGGGGGGATTTTGGGAGTTTTTCAGATCTTTCTTGCACCCACTGCTCTACTTGGAATGTTCTGAAGCTTCTTTCTTGCTCGTAGTAATTTTTCCTCTCCTCCTATCAACAGCCATAACTTTTTTATTTTTCCACTAACATTTGAAGTGTTTTGAATTTTTTTTTATTATTATTATTTTACCATCTTTTGTGCTGAAAGACAGATAAACCCCACCCCCCCCAAAAAAACGCCAAGTGGGGTGAAAACTACCAATTTTGCCACTGTTTTTGGGTTTATTGTCACGCCGTCCATAGTACAGCACAAATGCCCTTTGAAGAGCATTCTCCAGGCCAGAATGATTACAGTGAAACCCCAAATGTTTAAGGTTGTTTTTTTTTTATTTTACAGTGCCTTGCGAAAGTATTCAGCCCCCTTGAATTTTTCAACCTTTTCCCACATTTCAGGCCTCAAACATAAAGATATAAATGTTAATGTTCTGGTGAAGAATCAACAACAAGTGGACACAATTGTGAAGGTGAACGAAATTTATTGCTTATTTTAATCTTTTTTAAAAAATAAATAACTGAAAATTGGGGCGTGCAATATTATTCATCCCCTTTACTTTCAGTGCAGCAAACTCACTCCAGAAGTTGATCTGAATGATCCAATGTTGTCCTAAATGACTGATGATGATAAATATAAGCCCCTGTGTGTAATCAAGTCTCCGTATAATGCCCCTGCTCTGTGATAGTCTCATGTTCTGTGTAAAGCGCAGAGAGCATCATGAAGACCAAGGAACACAACAGGCAGGTCCGCGATACTGTTGTGGAGAAGTTTAAAGCTGGATTTGGTTACAAAAAGATTTCCACAACTTTAAACATCCCAAGAAGCACTGTGCAAGCGATCATATTGAAATGGAAGGAGAATCCTATCACTGCAAATCTACCAAGACCCGGCCGTCCATCCAAACTGTCATCTCACACAAGGAGAAGACTGATCAGAGATGCAGCCAAGAGGCCCATGATCCCTCTGGATGAACTGCAGAGATCTACAGCTGAGGTGCGAGAGTCTGTCCATAGGACAAAAATCAGTCATACACTGCACAAATCTGGCCTTTATGGAAGAGTGGCAAGAAGAAAGCCATTTCTCAAAGATATCCATAAAAAGTGTTGTTTAAAGTTTGCCACAAGCCCCTGGAGACCCCAAACATGTGGAAGAAGGGGCTCTGCTCAGATGAAACCAAGATCAAACTATTTGCGCACAATGCCAAACGATATGTTTGGTATAAAAGCAACACAGCTCATCACCCTGAACACACCATCCCCACTGTCAAACATGGTGGTGGCAGCATCATGGTTTGGGCCTGCTTTTCTTCAGCAGGGACAGGGAAGATGGGTGAAATTGATGGGAAGATGGATGGAGCCAAATACAGGACCATTCTTGAAGAAAACCTGTTGGAGTCTGAAAAAGACCTGAGACAGGGACGGAGATTTGTCTTCCAACAAGACAATGATCCCAAACATAAAGCAAAATCTACAATGGAATGGTTCACAAATAACCGTATCCAGGTGTTAGAATGGCCAAGTCACTGTCCAGACCTGAACCCAATCGAGAATCTGTGGAAAGAGCTGAAAACTGCTGCTCACAAACGCCTCCATCCAACCTCACTCAGCTCCAGCTGTTTACAAAGGAAGAATGGGTGAGAATTTCAGCCTCTCCATGTGCAAAACTGATAGACACATACCCCAAGAGACTTGTGCTGTAATCGCAGCAAAAGGGGGCGCTACAAAGTATTCACTTACAGGGGATGAATAATATTGCACGCCACAATTTTCAGTTATTTTTTTTAAAAAAAAGTTTAAAATAAGCAATACATTTTGTTTAACTTCACAATTGTGTCCACTTGTTGTTGATTCTTCACCAGGACATTAAAGGGAACCTGTGACCTAGAATATGCGGTCTGACCTATCAGCAGACGCATGTGTGCCCTAATTACACCTCCCTACCCATCCCTGTGTTTATAAAATTGTATAATATGAAAGTAATAAAAAACGTTTTTTTACCTTCATATTTCCTATGTAAATTAGAGTTTCTGGTCACAGGAGCGGCACCTTTCCCTATGGGCGTCTGCATACTTTCCGTGGTATCATGCCCCTGTGGGCGTGATACCATGGAGTCACATGAGTGACGTCCCCGTCGCTCATTCTATCCTGCGTACGTTTGTACTTACCATTGAGGCGGCTTCTCTTCCGGGTTCTCCTTGTCAGTTTCAGACGCTCACTGCGCATGCACAGCGTGCGTCTGAAGCCGGCACATGAACACCCGGAAAAGAAGCCTGCCACAATGAGCGACGGATGACGTCGCTCATGTGACTCCATGGTATCACGCCCACAGGGGCGTGATGCCACGGAAAGTATGCAGACGCCCATAGGGCAAGGCCCTGTGACCATAAACTCTAATTTACAAAGGAAATATGAAGGTAATAAAACATTTTTTTATTACTTTCATATTACACAATTTTACAGCACAGGGATGGGTAGGGAGGTGTAATTAGGGCACTCATGTGTCTGCTGATAGGTCAGAACGCATATTCTAGGTGACAGGTTCCCTTTAACATTTTTATCTTTATGTTTGAAGCCTGAAATGTGGGAAAAGGATGAAAAATTCAAGGGGGCTGAATACTTTCGCAAGGCACTGTATATTTTGTTAAAAATAAAATTCTGAACTTTGAAAGAGCGACAGACCCCCGCGCGCCACACACTGAGGGGGCAGGCAGAGAGCGACAGGCCCCGCACCACACACGGAGGGCGCGTAGAGAGCGACAGACCCCGCACCACACACGGAGGGCGCGTAGAGAGCGACAGACCCCGCACCACACACGGAGGGCGCGTAGAGAGCGACAGACCCCGCACCACACACGGAGGGCGCGTAGAGAGCGACAGACCCCGCACCACACACGGAGGGCGCGTAGAGAGCGACAGACCCCGCACCACACACGGAGGGCGCGTAGAGAGCGACAGACCCCGCACCACACACGGAGGGCGCGTAGAGAGCGACAGACCCCGCACCACACACAGAGGACAGGTAGAGAGCGACAGACCCCGCACCACACACGGAGGACAGGTAGAGAGCGACAGACCCCGCACCACACACGGAGGACAGGTAGAGAGCGACAGACCCCGCACCACACACGGAGGACAGGTAGAGAGCGACAGACCCCGCACCACACACGGAGGACAGGTAGAGAGCGACAGACCCCGCACCACACACGGACGACAGGTAGAGAGCGACAGACCCCACACCACACACGGACGACAGGTAGAGAGCGACAGACCCCGCACCACACACGGAGGACAGGTAGAGAGCGACAGACCCCGCACCACACACGGAGGACAGGTAGAGAGCGACAGACCCCGCACCACACACGGAGGACAGGTAGAGAGCGACAGACCCCGCACCACACACGGACGACAGGTAGAGAGCGACAGACCCCACACCACACACGGACGACAGGTAGAGAGCGACAGACCCCGCACCACACACGGAGGACAGGTAGAGAGCGACAGACCCCGCACCACACACGGAGGACAGGTAGAGAGCGCCGGATCCTGATGTACAGGAATGTTTTCTAGATTTCATCATCAGTTCATCCCACAATGGTGACAGTGCAGACTATTGTTCCTACAGAATATGGCAGAAAGTTCAGGACTGTGGACACAACGGCGTAAACACCACAGTACAGTGATGAGACAATACATGGCACGTGGTTCCTCTTTATATAAACGGACGTGTGACTAAAAACAGATAAGTCCCCGGGATCTAAGATAAATATATCGGGCCGAGATACAGCCCCAGTAAGTGTGTGTTCACATGCTGCAGATTTGTTTGCAGTTTTTCTGCCCCCAAAACTGCATCTCTTGGCAGGAAAAACGCTGCAAAAAAAACCCCCTAACACAAAACACGCATTTTCTGCTGTTTTTTTTATGCATTGATAGAAACGCAGGAAAAAAAAATCTCCACAGCGTGTGAATACAGCCTAGGCTATGCTCACACAGGGCGTTTTTGCAGCATTTTTAGTATGGTTTTTCCGTCTGTTTTATGCAGTCCCATGCTAATAAAACGCTGTTTTACAATCCCAGCAAAGTCTATGAGAGTCTTGAAATTGCACACACTGACTTTTGTCAAATACTTACAATTTTGCAACGTTTTTGAATTAATGGACGTCAATTCTTTGCTGTGTTTTTTTCTGTGGGTCTTGAAAAACTGCTGCAAATCCGCACCAAACCCACAGAATTCCTGCCACAAGATCAGGATTTGGTCAGGGGGGAAAACTGCTGCAAAAACGCCCGGTGTGAACATCGCCTAACAACTAATAAACACGGGTGGGGCTGTTTTTGGAAGACAGCGGTCCCTTCTATCTGGTCTCATGATACTGGATACAAGACATATGAACTATGAAGGCCGGTGAAGATCATTGCCACAGACGAGGACAGTGACAGCAATGCCCTGCAGCCAGGAGGGAGCAGCCGCATCAGGGGCACAATATGGGCATTGCTGCCCCTCTCCAGGGGCCATGACACCTCCCTCCTCCCGGCATTACAGGCTGAAGACAAATATAGCACAAAGCAAGCCCCTCTCCCCTCCCCACCCAGGCGTCCTGTGCACTGCCCAGCAATGCCCTGCATATAATGCCCAGCAATGCCCTGCATATAATGCCCAGCAATGCCCTGCATATAATGCCCAGCAATCCATACAGCCCTGCACATAATGCCCAGCAGCAGCAGTGTATACAGACCTCCCCGCCTGTGTCCTCTGTGCTGTGAGGCTCCTCTCCTCTGATCCACACTAACCCATCCCCCTCCACTCTGTAGGCGGGGACCACATGTTAACCCTTCACTGACAGAGAAATCTGCCTAAACTAATCCCATTATTCCAGGTCCGCTACCAAGTGCGTAAATCGTCAGTGTATGTATATATAATATACAGCTGTGTATATCCGCTAGAATTTAACCCCGTGCTTTACAGTTATTCAACAAAAAAACTTCTTGTGTTAAAGTGAATAGAGCTGGAAGCTACAGGTCATTAATAGGAGCTGTGATTGGTTGCTATAGGCAACGGGGATATTCTTAGTATAAGAAGCTTGTGTGTGAGGTAATATGATATCAGTGGAAAGATGGAGAGAGACAGACAGAGACAGACAGACTGAGAAAGACAGAGAGACAGACAGACAAAAACAGACTGAGACAGAGAGACAGACAGACTGAGAGAGACAGACAAAGAGACAGACAGAGATAAAGACAGACTGAGACGGAGAGAGAGACAGACAAAGACAGACAGACTGAGAGAGACAGACAAAGAGACAAAGACAGACTGAGACAGAGAGAGACAGACAAAGACAGACAAAGAGACAGACAAAGACAGACAGACAGACTGAGAGAGACAGAGACACAGAGAGACAGACAAAGAGACAGACAGACAAAGACAGACAGACAGAGAGACAGAGAGAGAGAGAGACAAAGAGATAAAGACAGACAGACTGAGAGAGACAGACAGACAGAGAGGGACAGACAAAGAGACAAACAAAGAGAGACAGAGAGAGAGACACAGAGAGAGAGAGACAGATAGACAAAGACAGACAAAGAGAGAGACAAAGACAGACAGAGAGACAGACAAACTGAGAGAGACAGACAGACAAAGAGACAGACAAAGACAGACTGAGACAGAGAGAGACAGAGAGAGACAGAGAGACAGACAGTCAAAGAGACAAAGACAGACAGAGACAGACAGAGACAGACCGAGACACAGAGAGAGACCGAGAAAGAGACAGAAAGAGACACAGAGAAAGACAGAGAGACAGACAGGGAAAGAGACAAAGAGAGAGAGGGAGAGACACAGGGAGAGAGGGACAGAGAGGAAAGAGACATACAGAGACAGAGAGAGAGACAGAGAGAGAAGGAGAGACACACACACAGAGGGAGAGACACAGAGAAATAGAGAGACACAGAGAGAGACAGAGACAGAGGCAGACGGATAGAGGCAGACAGGGAAAGAGACAGAGAGAGAGACATAGACAGAAAGAGACAGAGACAGAAACAGAGAGGTACGGATAGAGACAGACAGAGACAGACAGAGAGAGATACATAGAGACACTTAGTTACTACCTCGGGCAACGCTGTGCACTACAGCTAGTATATATATATATATAGCTATAAAGAAAATTCAACAAAGACTTGGAGACACCGGGGCTGTAATAAAACTTCTTCTTTATTTGTGATATCCATAAAAGTAAACACGACCCACAAGGCTCAGGAACAACAAAGTGTGGTTATCAGGAGATGTGGTTAGGTCGTGAGGAAGGCGCACAAGGCCGCCGAAACGCATAGTCCCATCTGCGGTATCTCCTGCTCACCATACATTGTTGTTCCTATATATATTTCAGCCACAGATGTGCAGCCTTTAGTGTACATTTTCCATATAAAGTCGCCTTTCAGTGTACATTTTCCATATAAAGTCGCCTTTCAGTGTACATTTTCCCTATAAAGTCGCCTTTCAGTGTACATTTTCCCTATAAAGTCGCCTTTCAGTGTACATTTTCCCTATAAAGTCGCCTTTCAGTGTACATTTTCCCTATAAAGTCTACCAGTGAGCGCCTGATGCTGTTACAGCCAGATACACGGAGAGCGCAGCACATGTGCTGGGAGCCGCACCGCACCCATCTGTTCTTGTTGTTGGGGTTCAGCTTCAAGATGTTTTCCAGTTTTGGAAATTCCCAGTTCCTGGGTTTTAAAAACAAAATTCTGCTTTACTCAGCTTTGCTAAAGAACATTTGGATGTTGGAAGCGCGTCGCTTTTATTGCATCATGTTTTTTTAATTTTTAGTCCTTTTTGTAATAAAGTTTTCAGAATTTTATTGAACTGAACCTTCCCATTTTTTCATTTCATTGGTCAATGTGCTTTACTCCCCCTCCCATGGTCCAGGACTCCGTCTCTGCCACTGCTTTCAATGCCTGTTATTGTCAACAGCGCTGCAGCCAATCAGTGACATCAGCAGCTTGGCTGTCCATTCAGGCAGAATCGCTGAAGTCAGTTATTAACTGCAGCGCTGCAGCCAATCAGTGACATCAGCAGCTCAGGCTGTCCACTCGAGCATAGCTGCTGCACTCAGTTATTGGCTGCAGCGCTGCAGCCAATCAGTGACATCAGCAGCTCAGGCTGTCCACTCGAGCATAGCTGCTGCACTCAGTTATTGGCTGCAGCGCTGCAGCCAGTGACATCAGCAGCTCAGGCCGTCCACTCGGGCAGAGCTGCTGCACTCAGTTATTGGCTGCAGCCAATCAGTGACATCATCAGCTCAGGCCGTCCACTTAGGCAGAGCTGCTGCACTCAGTTATTGGCTGCAGCGCTGCAGCCAATCAGTGACATCAGCAGCTCAGGCCGTCCACTCAGGCAGAGCTGCTGCACTCAGTTATTGGCTGCAGCGCTGCAGCCAATCAGTGACATCAGCAGCTCAGGCCGTCCTCTTGGGCAGAGCTGCTGCACTCAGTTATTGCAAAAAAATGTAGCAAGAAAATATACTTTATGTCGTGTGGCCACCATCAGTTTTTGTCACTGTATTTTTACTGCACATGTTTAGTATTTGGCGTAGAAAGTTCTGCTCCATTTCTGCATCTCTCAGCAGGAAAAAGCTGAAAAACTTGGGTGAAATCTGCAGCAAAAACGCTGCACTAATTGACAAGCTGCTAAAGGCAGACAAAGAGTAGCCAGGGTCCAGGGCAGAGGCGGAGGACCCCAGTATACGATGTATCACCTGACATGTTGCATGATCACTTTTGATAGGTCGGTGATTAACACACGGGCTCTGGTGCAGATCTGTAGATGCAAAACAATAGACGCTATTTTTTTCCCCTATACATAACAAAGCTCTATACATAATAGAGCAGGGGTGGGCGATGGGAGAGCGTGACTGGTGCAGGGGCCGAACCAACAGGCTAAAATTAATTCTGCTCAATATTAATATTAACATATTATTTTATGTTAATATTGTATCACTTAATACTGAGCAGAAATATTTATGACGACACTCCCAATATACAGTAGGAGCCCCCAACAGCCCCCTATGTAAAGTAGGAGCCCCCACATAGCCTCCTATATGCAGTATGAGCACAAACAAAGCACTCCCTATATACAGTAGGAGCCCCGTGATAGCCCCTTATATACAGTATGAGCCCCCACATAGCCTCCTATATACAGTAGGCGCCCCACATAGCCTCTTATATACAGAAGGAGCCCTCACATAGCCCCCTATATAGAGGTTAAGCCCCCACATAGGCACTTATATACAGTATTATCCCCCACATAGCCTCCTATATACAGATTGAGCCCCATATAGGCCCCTCTATACAGTATGAGACCCTACATAGCCCCTATATACAGATTGATCCCCCTATCTACAGTATGAGCAACCACATAGACCCCTATATATAGTTTGAGCCCTCAAATGGCCCCTTATATACAGTATAATAATGATATTTATTCACTTATATAGAGATATTAATTCCACAGCGCTTTACATACATCAGAAACACTGTCCCCATTGGAACTCACAATCTACATTCCCTATCAGTATATTTTTGGAGTGTGGAAGGAAACCAGAGGAAACACGTAAACATGGGGAGAACATACAAACTCCTTGCAGATGTTGTCCTTGGTGGGATTTGAACCCAGGACCCCAGTGCTACAAGACTGCAGTGCTAACCACTGAGCCACCACAAGACTGCAGTGCTAACCACTGAGCCACTGTGCTGCCCTCACATAGCCCCCTATATAAAGTATTAGCCCCACATAGCTCCCTATATACAACATGAGCCCCACACAGCCCTCTATACACAGTATGAGACTCCACATAGCTCTCTATGTACAGTATGAGCCCCTATACACAGTATGGGCCCCCAACATAGCTCCCTATATGGGATGGGCCCTCACACATCCCATACACATATTAAAAAAAAGAACTACTTACCTTGCTCCTATTTTCCATTTTCTGCTTTGGTCCCCAAATATCCACTTCTTGTTTCTAGTGTGTACATGTTGGCGCCCGCGGTTGATAACATGATTGTGTCAGCACGTCGCAGTAAAGGTGACTGTAGCCCCCATGGAGCTGCACTGCTATTCTGTACTGCCATCAGGGGAGCTCCAGGTAAGCTCCCTGCCCAGAGATCTGCGCCGCTAATGGTGGCGCACAATCATTGCAACAGGGGTGAACAATATTTTTGCTCTGCATTACCATACTTAACCAATCCCAAAGCCCGCAAAAAATGTAAAGAGGTGCTAACATGAATACATCACCAGAACCACCATCAGTACATTAATAAGGCAACAAAAGCAAGTTATGAGTATTTGATGAGAAACACGATAACTTACACTGAGTTTTTGGTTTAGAACTCACCAAATCCTCCTCATAATCTCAAAACTCTAAGTTCTGAGGGTTTTTAAAGTTCTAGCATAGCCATGAAGCATATTTCCAATTGCTACAAGTGTACAAGTTCCATAGCACTGTTAGCACATAAATGCAGCACCAGGACAACCTTCAGTACATGAACGCAGCACCAGAAACACCATCAGTAGATGCAGCACCATCATGCATTTTCAATCTAATTTGCATAAGGCTTTTTTGCTAGATTTCTAGGTCTAATTTTTATTGGCGGACACGTGTACACTTATACAGCTGTACCACTACTTCCATATGTAAGAATGTGCTGACAGGTTCCCTTTAAGGTGTTATTGATCAAGTGATCCATTGGTTGGACTGTAATAGAGTCAGACGTGGTGAGAATAAGTATGTGTACCCACAATAGCTAAGTGAGCGGATAACGTTTACCTAACTATTGCTCCACCACCTGCCTTGACGTTGGTTGTGGACTGACGCCTCTGCATCCTCGGCGGTACTGTTAGAATTAGATGTAAGGTGTGGTATGGTAGCGACAGTAACTGTACCGCCAAACATTCAGGAGCTTCACTTGCTTTATGTAGCAAACCTAACCCTTGAACAGTTGCAAAACTTTAGTATAACTCACTCTCGGATAAAGCTACTGGGGTCCAGAGGACACTGATCCCACCACTAATCCCCCAGAAGGTCCATTAGCACTGAAGATGGCCAAACGCTATGTGACTAACTCATTAGCACAGCTTCCTCTGCCTCCGGAGATTTCACAAGGCTGCGCCAGCATCTTGTTTTTTAAGTGCAATGTTTGCTACCTTTCTTAAGAAATTTTTCCTGACCACCCAAAGTGGGTGCAGTTTCTCAACACCAACTGGAAAACACAGTGCACAGACTTTTGCAAGGGATGCACCCCACCTGTTAAGATTAATGCTTCTGTAAAACATTGTGTAACCGCAGCAGAATGTACGTGCAATTCCAAGAGGAAACAAACATGTTCTTCTCGATAAGATAGAAATTACTTTTAACAACATAGTTACCCTCGTGAATCAACAATCTTCCATACACAGATGATACAACATTGATAGCAACAAGCGTAGATGGAATGAAGGACTTGTTATGGAGGTCAAGATGGAAAGCTCAGACATGGGAATCCTACTCAATACAAAGAAGAAAAAAAATATTGACTACTGCCAGGTTACACTGAGAAACATTTGAGATGGATGGCAACGAACTGGAAGTTATAAAGGACTTCAACCTTCTTGGATCAATTATCACTCAGGATGCAGCAAAGACACCACAAGTCCATAGAAGAGTTATGGGCAAATCAACAATGATGTCACTGAACAAGGTCCTCAACTGAGGAACATTTAACTGGTGACGAAGACATGGCTCGTACATAGTCTAGTCTCGTCTTGTACATAGTCTGGTCTCGTCTTGTACATAGTCTGGTCTCGGCTTGTACATATAGAACCGATATATAGAAAAACAGCCAACAACCAATAAAATAATTATTTCTTTATTAATGACATAATTAAAAACAATATTTTAGCAAGGAAAATGGTGACAGGAGAAAGCCTATGGCACGGTACAAATTTATAATAAACCAATAAATATTTAAATAGACAATTTGGCATTCCCCTGACGAAGGTACGCCGAAACACGTGTAGGGTTGGAGACTGCCTACACACGGTTCTGATGGCCTCAGGTATATCCATGTAGATTACATTTGCTTGCTTGCTTGCATTATGCATGTTATATGTTCCATTTGACTCAGCATTTGTGGACTTTACCCCAGTGGCTAGCTTGGGTGTCCTTGCACGTGGCCATGCATTGAACTTACTGCCATAATATATATTATTACTAACTATAGTGCACTTTATTATTGAACACTTTATTAGTACTCTTTGTGCACTTTATGTTTGTCTTATAGCACATGCCCTTTATATTTATTGATTTGTATTGGCATTATATGGCAGTATTTTTCTATGCATGCCCTCCTGTTCTGATCCCTTGCTGCCATCTGGTGGCCTTTTTCTAAAATTACATTGTCTATTTAAATATTTATTGGTTTATTATAAATTTGTACCGTGCCATAGGCTTTCTCCTGTCACCATTTTCCTTGCTAAAATATTGTTTTTAATTATGTCATTAATAAAGAAATAATTATTTTTTGGTTGTTGGCTATTTTTCTATGTATCGGTTCTATATTTATATAATAGCCTATTTATTGATAGTTGGGGTGTATTTATATTTATGTATGGTGATAGTTTTTTAACACACTATATTGCACTCTCCACTTTGGCATTAATCGGTTTAGCTTCGGCTTGTACATAGTCTGGTTTCGGCTTGTACATAGTCTGGTCTCAGCTCGTAAATAGTCTGGTCTTTTCTATAGTCACATATGGATGCAAACCCTGGACAATAAAAAAACAAGACAGAAGAAGAATAAACGCCTTCAAAATGTGGAGCTGGAGAAGGATGTTATCAATACCATGGATGGCAAGAAAATCAAACAAATCAATTTTGGAACAAATCAAGCCAGACATGTCACTCAAAGCAAGGATCACCAAGCTATGACTCGTCTATACATCATACAAAGAGAGCAATCACTCTAGAAGGACCTCATGGTCTGAAAAATAGAAAGAACAAGGCGAAGAGGACGACCAGCAATCCGATGTCTGGATACAATCAAGATGATGGCAGAGAAGACCCTGGTGACCTTTCTAGGCTGCACAAGATTGATCTTCTTGCAGAGTGTTCATCCATCAAGTCGCCATGGCTCGAGACTGAGCTGAAGGCCGTTAAATAAATAAATACAGTACTCCAAATACACAGATACATGTTTAGATTGCACAAAATATGCAGCCTAAATTTACCAGTGCTGCAGATTTGCATGTCAAATTTATGCAAAGGATGAAATTCAGAGCAAATGCACAGCAATTTTGTAATGAAATCTGCAGCGGTTTTTGCCTCTGCAAATTTTCTGTTGTGTAAATAAAAGTGAATCTGTCACCAGTTTTTTGCACCCTAATCTGAGAGCAGCATGATGTAGGGACAAAGATCCGGATTCCAGCGGTGTGTCACTTACTGGACTGCTTACTGTAGTTTTGATAAAATCACAGTTTAATCAGCAGGAGATTATCATTACAGGACTACTTGGTCTCTGCAGAAAGTCCAGCATACTATTCAGCTCTGTATAACTGCTAGATCTGCAGCAGAGAAAACACTGATTTTATCAAAATGACAGCAAACAGCTCAATAAGTGACACATCGCTGGAATCAGGGTCTCTGTCTCTACATTATGCTGCTCTCAGATGGGGGAGCAAAAGCCTGGTGACAGATTCCCTTTAAATAGTGGCTATGCCATGTAGGAACATGCCCCAAATTATTCACTCCTCATTTAGAAATTTGACCAGTCCTATACAGACCTATTTCATTATTACATTTGTGCTTTTTTTGTCCATTTTTCTCTTAATTTGCGTCTTTGATAAAAGTATTTTTATACGTGTTTGTCATTTTTTTAACGTTTGCATGGGCTTCGTGTTTGGTTTCCAGACGTTTTGTGACCAGCATCAAAAGTTGTAAAAATTTTGCACATATTACTCTACTGTCCCCATGGATTGATATATGCCCTTGACAATTTTGCAAAAAAATGTTGTGGCATTTTAGTGGGACATGTAACTTTTTGCTCTAAAAAAGTGCAAAAAAAACAGGTAAGAGACAAGAAAAAGAGATGTAAGAAAAAATGCAAACGATGAATCGAGCGCAAAGTATTTATTTATGTGTCGCAAGTTCTCCGGGGTCTTCGGTGACGTCTCACAATTTGTCTGAATCCTAAAGTCCACGCAACAGCGTACCTCTCCGGTAGTGATGAGTGAGCGTGCTCGCCACGGCATATTACTCACTCGAGCATCAGTTTAAAAGTTTCCCATTGGCTTCCATTGTACTCGGTACTCAAGTCACGCCTGAGAACCCCAATGCTGGATGGAATGGTGACCATGCTTCTCTGGACCTCAGTCATTCACATCTGACCTCAGGTGACCATCACACACTTCAATACTTGGCAACTATCCAAAAAGGGCTGTAACTGTCCAAAATTTTCAGATACACTCCTGATAAGGGATGGGGTTTATACATTCTTCCCAAATATGGGTGTTCCCACTAGGGCCGGGGGCGTTCCATAGTGGGACTGAGGAGAAAGGGAACCTGTCAGCAGATTTGGGGCCTATAAGCTGCGGCCACCACCAGTGGGCTCTTATATACAGCATTCTAACATGCTGTATATAAGAGCCCAGGCCGCTGTGTAGGACGTAAAAGTCACTTTATAATACTCACCTAAGGGGCGGTGCGGTGCAGACTGGTCGGATGGGTGTCTCCGTTCTCCGGTGCCGGCGCCTCCTCTTTCGGCCATCTTTGTTCTCCTTGTTCTGAAGCCGGGGTGCATGACGCGTCCTACGTCATCCACACTCGCCGGCACTGAAGTCCAGCGCAGGCGCACTTTGACTTGCCCGTTCAGGTGAAAGTATTGTAGTGCAACTGCACAGGACCTCAATGTCGGCTAGTGTGGATGACGTAGGACTTATCATGTAATCCCCGTATGGCCCCAGCCTAAAGCTGTGTGTATGTGTGTGTGTCCGCTAAAAGAATCTGCACCGTCGCATTTACAATCAGAACATTTTGCACAGATGCCTTATTTGACTCAGAGAACGTCATAGACTATGTTTTGAGGGGAAATTTTATCCCCGCACTTTACAGTTAATCGCCAAAAACCCGTCTCCATTAAAGTCAATAGAGCTGGAAGCCACAATGCAGCCAGAACTTCAGAAGAACGTTGACATGTCACAATGCAGCCAGGGAAAGAGACAGCCAGGGAAAAAGATAGACAGAAACAGCCAAGGAAAGAGACAGACAGAGACAGACAAGGAAAGAGACAGACAAGGAAAGAGACAGACAAGGAAAGAGACAGACAGGGAAAGAGACAGACAGAAAAAGAGACAGACAGGGAAAGAGACAGACAGGGACAGACAAGGAAAGAGACAGACAGGGAAAGAGACAGGGAAAGAGACAGACAGGGAAAGACAAACAAGGACAGGCAAGGAAAGAGACAGACAGAGGCAGACAAGGAAAGAGACAGACAGGGAAAAAGACAGAGACAGACAGGGAAAGAGACAGAGACAGACAGGGAAAGAGACAGAGACAGACAGGGAAAGAGACAGAGACAGACAGGGAAAGAGACAGAGACAGACAGGGAAAGAGACAGAGACACACAGGGAAAGAGACAGAGACAGACAGGGAAAGAGACAGAGAAAGAGACAGACAGGGACAGACAAGGAAAGAGACAGACAGACAAGGAAAGAGACAGACAAAGATACAGACAGACAAAGACAGACAGACAAAGACAAACACAGATAGACACAGACAAAGAGACAGACACAGACAAAGAAACAGACAGGGATAGACACAGAAAGAGACAGACAGGGAAGAGACAGAGAGACAGATAAAGAGACAGACAGGGAAAGAGAGAGACAGAGACTGGGAGAGAGACAGTTACTATCCCAAGCAATGCCTGGTAATACAGCTGGTATTACATAAATTAAAAAAAAAATAATATAAAGAACTTACAGAGATAGACACGTTCACAATCTTCCTCTTCAGGAAATGTGCCGGAGAATGTACAGGGAAAGGTATGAGCTCGGGCACGCCCGAATCTTGGGAACTCACAGTCGTCGTTTAGAGGAAGCTTGAGAACCCAATCCAACCTGCTGAGAATGTTATCACAAAGCCGAAAAATATCCCCCTCCCCCCTCCCCCTATGACAACCAATTGTTCTTCATAATAATAAGAACATATCTGGAGCTTTCATGAATGTCAGTGTGTGTCAGAGGTAAAGCTCCTCTCACACTACATTGTGAATTGTGTAGTTTCACATTTTCTTTTTTAAGGTGGCTCTGATCAGCAGAAGCGATCAAAAAGTGCAGGCATAAAGTACCATTAGGGGACTTGTAAAATCAATAAAAATATAAGTTTTAAAAAATATGAAAAAATAAAAAACCCCTAAAAGTTCAAATCCCCTCCCTTGTGCCCTATTGAAAATTGAAAATAAAACAATAAAAAAAATAAAAAATACACATTTGGTATCTCCACCATCAGAAATGCCCGCTCTATCAAAATATAAAATCTATTAATCTGATTGGTACACGACATGGCGAAAAAAAAAAATTAAAACACCAGAATTGCGTTCCTTGTTCTTCGTAACAGTGCATTAAAATGCAATAATAGGCAATTAAAATATCTTATCTACCCAAAAATTATAAGATTAAAAATGTCAGCTCAAGACGCAAAAAATAAGCTCCACAGAGGGCCAGATCCCGAAAAATGAGAACACTACAGCTCTTGGAAAACGGCAACAAAAGCGCAATTTGTTTTTTTTTTTGCCAACTTCTGATTTTTTTTCACCACTTAGATAAAAGTAAAAACTATACATGTTTGGTATCTACGAACTCGTACTGACCTGAGGAATCATAATCACACATCAGTTATACCATACAGTGAACCTGGTAAATAAAAACAAAAGAAAACAATCGTGCAATTGCACTTTTTTTTTTTTGCAATTTCACCATGCATGAATTTTTTCCCCGTATTTCAATACACTACATGGTAAAACTAATGACGTCATTCAAAAGTACAAGTCATCCCGCAAAACAAAAAACAAGCCCTCATACGGCTATATTGACTGAAAAATTAAAAAAAAAAAAATTATGGCTCTCGTAAGATAGGGAGAACAAAACGAAAACGAAAAACCACTGTGGGCTGAAGGGGTTAATTTAATGTGCATAGGAGCGTCAAGTGGTTCTGGCACCAGGAAATGTCTGTATGTCATAAGCCATGATTTGGGAGACGGTGTATAGTTTGTCCTAAAAAAAAAAATAAATTAAAAAAAAATAAATAAAATATAAAAATAAATGAATATTGGGTTTAAATTGATTGCGAGAAGAACGCGCGGACCCTCGGTGACTGATAAATGTTTTTCCTTTTGGCCAGAATTGCGTCCCCTGAATGTTTCGAGCTTTTCTAATGAATGCTGCATTAAATATACATTACTGCCGAGTGTCTCATCTATATGAATAAAATATGTGCAGGATGCAATAATAAGAGGAGGGGGGTAATGGCCGAGATGAAATGCCATTATCTGATTATATTTCGGACACTTTTTAATCACTTCGCTTTCCTCAGATCAGGTCAGACTCGGGGAGAGATTGTTGAAAGAACCAGAGCCATTGACTGTAACAACCAATCAGGTCGCTGCTACCATTCTACAAAGGGGCTCTACAAAATGAAAGAAGGACTCTGATTGGTTGCTATTGGCAACTACTCTACTTTGTTGATTTCCTTTCTCTTCCATTTAGCTTTACTATGGAGGGATTTGCTTCAGCAAATTTAGGATTTTTTTTACCAGTTTTTTTTTTTAGTACAAACCGCTTCAGGAAAGCTCTTTGTGGGGAGTTTTTGAAGGAGTGTTTTAAGTTTTCTGAAGCGGTATTGAAGGTTTATTTTTAAAGGGGTGTTCCCATCTCCAAGATCCTATCCCAATAGGTGTAATTATATTAGCAAATCGCTCCAATTAGAAATGTAGTATAGTTCTTCTGAGTCACTGTGTCGCTTACCTCATGGGAAGGACATTGCAGGACCTTATGTATCCATGGTTACAACCATGCATAGAATGACCTGATTAGCCATGTCTCTTACCTCATGTCCAGGGCAATGCAGGATCTTAGGTATCCATGGTTATGACCACTAGCAACTAACTATATGCGTGGTTGTAACCATGGATACCTAAGCTGCAATGCCCTGCACATGAGGTAAGAGACATAGCTAATCAGGTCATTATATGCATGATTGTAACCATGGATTGTAACCATGTAAGCATGTGTAATGGATCAGTGAAAAATAAAAGTCTGTATGGTGCCCTTTTTTTTTTTTACATACCTATTGAGTTCAGTGAGTGTGTATCATTTGCAAAGTGGACTTCACTTGTGCATGTTTTGATTTTTTTTTTCTAGCGGCTCATGGGAAAAAAAACCCCATTCATCTGAAGAGTCCTAGTGAGATCCATGGTGCACACAGAAAAAAAATGGTGATCAAAGATCCATGGTGCACACAGAGAAAAAATGGTGATCAAAGATCCATGGTGCACACAGAAAAAAAATGGTGATCAAAGATCCATGGTGCACACAGAGAAAAAAATGGTGATCAAAGATCCATGGTGCACACAGAGAAAAAAATGGTGATCAAAGATCCATGGTGCACACAGAGAAAAAATGGTGATCAAAGATCCATGGTGCACACAGAGGAAAAAATGGTGATCAAAGATCCATGGTGCACACAGAGAAAAAAATGGTGATCAAAGATCCATGGTGCACACAGAGAAAAAATGGTGATCAAAGATCCATGGTGCACATTGAGAAAAAATGGTGATCAAAGATCCATGGTGCACACAGAGGAAAAAATGGTGATCAAAGATCCATGGTGCACACAGAGAAAAAATGGTGATCAAAGATCCATGGTGCACACAGAGAAAAAATGGTGATCAAAGATCCATGGTGCACACAGAGAAAAAAATGGTGATGAAAGATCCATGGTGCACACAGAGAAAAAATGGTGATCAAAGATCCATGGTGCACACAGAGAAAAAAATGGTGATCAAAGATCCATGGTGCACACAGAGGAAAAAATGGTGATCAAAGATCCATGGTGCACACAGAGGAAAAAATGGTGATCAAAGATCCATGGTGCACACAGAGGAAAAAATGGTGATCAAAGATCCATGGTGCACACAGAGGAAAAAATGGTGATCAAAGATCCATGGTGCACACAGAGAAAAAATGGTGATCAAAGATCCATGGTGCACACAGAGGAAAAAATGGTGATCAAAGATCCGTGGTGCACACAGAGAAAAAATGGTGATCAAAGATCCATGGTGCACACAGAGAAAAAATGGTGATCAAAGATCCATGGTGCACACAGAGAAAAAATGGTGATCAAAGATCCATGGTGCACACAGAGAAAAAATGGTGATCAAAGATCCATGGTGCACACAGAGAAAAAAATGGTGATCAAAGATCCATGGTGCACACAGAGAAAAAAAATGGTGATCAAAGATCCATGGTGCACACAGAGAAAAAATGGTGATCAAAGATCCATGGTGCACACAGAGAAAAAAATGGTGATCAAAGATCCATGGTGCACACAGAGAAAAAAATGGTGATCAAAGATCCATGGTGCACACAGAAAAAATGGTGATCAAAGATCCATGGTGCACACAGAGAAAAAAATGGTGATCAAAGATCCATGGTGCACACAGAGAAAAAATGGTGATCAAAGATCCATGGTGCACACAGAGAAAAAATAGTGATCAAAGATCCATGTTGCACACAGAGAAAAAAATGGTGATCAAAGATCCATGGTACACACAGAGAAAAAAATGGTGATCAAAGATCCATGGTGCACACAGAGAAAAAATGGTGATCAAAGATCCATGGTGCACACAGAGAAAAAATGGTGATCAAAGATCCATGGTACACACAGAGAAAAAATGGTGATCAAAGATCCATGGTGCACACAGAGAAAAAATGGTGATCAAAGATCCATGGTGCACACAGAAAAAAAATGGTGATCAACTGATCGCTACAGATCTTCAGGTACATCAATCAAGAATAATGCAGCATTACAAGTCACCATTGAAATTAATTATGCTGCTGAAGAGGAGTCAACACTTAAAGGGATTGTCCACCATTGGGGGCAGTTGTTGTTTTTTTTACTTGAATGCATGTATTTGAGGGCTAAAAACATTTTTTGCATGTGGGTTTCAATACATATTTGGCTTTCCAGGTTTCCAGGTTGTTTCTTTCCCTGCCATTTGCTGGCTGCAGAGCGAGTTAACTGAGGGTCCAACAGTGAGCTTGTTCGTTAATAACTTTATTCTGCCTTCTGAGCTCCTCTCATCTGATTTAGGACCACAGACCTCATCAATGTTGAATGTGCGGAGGAAACAAATAACCTGTCAATGCCAAATTTTTAATTAAACCCAATTATGAAAAAAAAATAAACAAAAAATGGTGTCCAGCCCCTTTTATAATCCTGTTTATTACAGTGTGTTTCTAATGTTATTTTTGCATGCAGCTATCTCTTGCTCCAGGTTACTCCTAATTTTCTCTTCAGTGGTTACATGCCCAATTTCACCTTTTCTTTATAAAATCAATGCCGAATTCCATGCTCATTATATGTAGGAAATATCCAAAAAGGTATAAAATGTACAAATGCACCAGACACTATAAATCCTATAAAAATAAATTTTATTAGTACCTAATAATTACAACAGGCCTTTAAATTGGGCTTCATCATACCCTCAATGCCCTCCCCCGCTCATGCAAACAACCAAACATTTAAAGGGACAGTAACGTAAGCTTAGTATTTACATGGAGAAATATAGAGTGATAACAAGAACAGTGGGTCCAATTCCTGCAGTTATGATTATACCACTATAATTTCTGTATTTATCTTTGCACGTGTGAGATGTGTGTAGACAAAGTGCCCTTGTATAACTGATCCAGGCTCTGAATATAATGCCCCTGTCCAGGATTAGGAGGGTCCATTGTAGCTGCAACATTTGCACGCCATGAGCATTATACTTGTTTTTTCATACATTTTTGCAAAAATTAAAGACTTTATTTGCAAATGACTAAATGCAAAACAAACTGGCGCTCAATATGAGTTTATAAAACTTTTATTGCTGGAGACTGAGTAATTTTGTAATGTAAATAGTGACACCTACAGGCCATTTTATATACTGCACATAAAAACAATATTTTAGAATCTGTCCTGTTACCATTTAATTGTTCTGTTTTCATGGGATTATTCAAGTAAAATATATTGCAAAGGGGGGCAATGAAATGTGAAAGCGGTGGCATCACTTAAAGGGGTTTTATCAACATCATAAATGGTTAAAATTGTAAAGCGCTTGTAATATAAGCATCTTTGCAATTCACGGTCTCAAGAATGTAGGGATTTTTCATTTTGTTTACTGCTAGTTGCTTAAGGTACCAGCCACTGCGGCTATCTATCAGCAGTGACAATTTCCTGGGGGGGCAAGGAGCACTTACAAGTTCTTTCTGATAGAGCTTGTAAGTGCTGCTCTGAAGCTGAGCACCCGATCCAGCCGGCCTCAGTGCCCGTGCGCTCCTCTGATGCTGCAGAAACATAGTAATATCAGAGAGATCACAGTTCGGGTCACCCATGTCGCTGGTCCGAACTGTCAGTCATCAGGAGCGCACTTCCCCCCCGGCCAGCAGAAGTCAGGAGGCAGGGGAGCGGTGCACTCCTGACCAGCAATGTTAACAAAACCCCTTTAATGTGACTCGCTGAACATGGAGAGGTGTACCTGGAGCCACTGGCGGACTCAGACAGAAAAGGGCCCCTGTGCAAGAACAATATATGGGCCCTTTCCAGTCCAAAAGCTCATTTAAATGCACTATTTCACCTACTTTGGGGATGGAAATAGGCCCCCTGACCCTTTTGGCCAATTTTGCCTGCGTGTCTGATAACATATCCTAATCCTTCCATTTTCAGGAAAGTGGCATAAAAATGGGGCCATCCTCAGCCCCTGGACCATAGAATATAATATATTACAACTTTACACATATATACAGGTTAAAGGGGGCGTCTCATGAAGATATCCTCGGTTTCCACATCCTATTGGGGTTTACAGACATTATAGGGGGGGTCCCTAAGCAGTTTCGGGACCCAGGCTGTCCCTATGGACATCAGAATGGCTGCTATGTAGAAAGGAAATGTCCCCTAAATCGGCGGTGTTAAAGCCCCCAACTGGTGGCACTTGGATTTGCATTTTGACCCCCAAAGGTGTTGGATCCAGGTCCCCTTCCCCATTTCTTGCCCTCATTCTTCCCCAATGGTGTCAAAGCCCATGTTGCTGTAGTGGGTCTTATAGAAGCTCATATCCGGATGGATCGCCGGGAGACCCTTTTTCGGGTTGACCATGTTGTCATAAACAACGTCCTTGGGTGCGTGACTGATACGCCGGTAAATACTGGTGGTGTTCCACGTGGGCACTGGGACTTGGGTGGTCTCGGGTGCGTGAGGTTTCCTCTCTCCCATGCAGCATATACATTTATTCCTGGGGAATAAAAATATAAATTCTATATTACGTCTATAAAAACGATGCTTAAGTAGGATTTCTAACTGGAAACAGCGCCACCTTTGTGCACAGATTATATCTGGTAATGCAGCTAGGTGTTATCATGTGAGTGCAATACCAGATGTCACCTATCACCAGGGGAGGCGCTGTTTCTGGGAAAAAAAATATATGAAGAAAGCCTGAGCAAGACATAGCTCTGACTATCCCGGACGGAGTAGTTCGGGTTTTTCCTGCTACTCACCCTCTCATGAAGGCAGCGGTTAGGAGTAACACCACAAATATGAAGGCAATGATGCAACCGATGGCGATTTTCTTCCAGGCTGTAAATAACAAGGAGTGGACGGGTGATGAGGAGCTAGAAGGAAATTCAGAATTCTGCGACAAGGCTCTGTTCACATTGCATTCAAACTTTCAATCGTAGATATATAAAGGGGGCACTTTCTTTAACGAAAGTCTATAAGAAACGATGCAGGGGTATATACTGCTTTTAGGCTCCTGTTGTATACAGGGGCGATATGTAAGGCGGCTTTCACACTACGTTTTTTTAACATCCGTCATAAACGGTTTTTTTTTTAACGCAAATGCGTTTTCATTTCAATGCATTTGCAATGGACTCGTGTCAACATGCGTTCACCTGCCTTAGGCTACTTTCACACATCCGGTTTGAGCAGTGCGTCTCAATCCGGCTGTGAAACCTATGCAACGGATGCGGCGAAAACACCGCATCCTTTGCATAAGTTTTTACATGCGGCCCGTCCGTTTTTTTCCGGTTGCGGCACGCTACTGAGCATGCGCAGTGGAAGAAACCGCATGCGGCGGCCGGATGCGTTTTTTTCCGCATCGCGCCGCATCCGGCGTCCATAGGCATGCATTGAAAAATGCGCCGCAGCGGCCGGATGCGGCGCGATGCGTTTTTTTGCCGGAGGAACAAACGTTGCAGGCAACATTCCATCCGGCCGCGGCATCAGCTAAATCTGCCGCATGCGGCAAAAACCGGACCGAACGCAAGGCCATGCGGCACAATACGGCACTAATGTAAGTCTATGCAAAAAAAACCGCAACCGGCGGCAAAAAAAACGGTTGCGGTTTTTCTGCAGAGCACCGTATTGTGCCGCAGAGCAAAAACCGGATGTGTGAAAGTAGCCTTTTAGTGAGGATCCAGCGACTTGCAGTTTTTTTACTTTTTTCAAAAACGCTACTTGTGGCATTTTTGAGCTGCGTCGAAAAACTGCAAATTGCTGGATCCTGACTATACTGCACGCAAACGCATGTGAACGCTGGCGTGCTGATAGACAGGATCCTGCTTCCTCTACTGAGCATGCCCAGAAACCAGCCTCGCGTGCTCAGTCTCTCTCTCTCCCCCTCCCCCTCCCTCTCCCTCTCTCTCTCCTCTCTCCCCCGCCTGAGAGTGGAGGACGCTCGTAACCAAGGTAAATATCGGGTAACCGCGGTCTTAGTTACCCAATGTTTACCTTGGTTACGTGTGCAGGGAGCCGGCTCCTAGCAGCTGCAGACGCTCGAAACCAAGGTAAATATCGGGTATCCAAGCAAGTTACCTGATGTTTACCTTGGTTACGAGCCTCCGCAGCTGTCAGATGTCGGCTCCCAGTCTCACGTTCGGTTCCCCTCACTCCCGATCACATGACTCCAATGCCCGCCCCTAAAACTTAAAGTGACAGGATCCTGCAAAATAACACATGCGTTTTTCTTTGCAAAAACAGGATCCGCTTTTGAAGCAAAAAAAGTTCATGACGCATGCTAAAAAAACGTAGTGTGAAAGCAGCCTAAGCAAAATTTTAGGGATGTTCAGTTCACACTTCAACAATTAAAGCCATATCTATATTATCCAAATCCGTTGATTCATTGCAGAGAAATCAGTACTTTTATCTACAGTGTCCACCCATATCCCGTCCACTGCCATTAAAGAACAGCGGCAGCTATAGGCATAGAAGTGGTGTCTAGGTATAGTAAAGTATCCATGCGCTACGCAATGAAACCACCTTTAGCGCCACCTGGTGGAAAACAACGGAGTTAGCATTTTTATCTAGAAAACGGAACAAGATACAGAAAAAATGTGAATTATAAAATTGTAGGGCATCATCAATTCAATACGAATCGACACCTTGCATACAGAAATGCTATGACTAGAACGTGTGAAACAGGGAATTACCCTGTTATGCAAATAAGTGTGCAACGTCATACCTGACGAAATACTATAGACTGCTAATAGTACATACTGTACAGTAAATGGGATTGTTCAAAGAATTGCCCAACAGACCTCTGTTACGCTGTTTTCTCCAGTGCGACTCATTCGTGTTTAAACGGATGTTTTTTCCTTTTAGCACCTGATGGGTTAATGCTTCTTTGGCTTTCCTCTCCATCCCCCATGGTCACGATTCCCATTAGTGAGCTTAGTGACGGTTAAGTGCTCCATTAGTCCGCGTGTCGCAACGTCTCCATTTTGGAGATCGCGATCATACGTACGCACGTTTTACATGTTCTAATCATAGCATTTCTGTATGCAAGGTGTGGATTCGTATTGAATTGATGATGCCCTACAACTTTGTTATTCACTTTTTTTCTCTATCTCGTTCCGTTTTCGAGATAAAAATGCTAACTCCGTTGTTTTCCACCAGGTGGCGCTATAGGTGGTTTCATTGCGTAGTGCATGGCTACTTTACTATACCTAGACACCACTTCAATGCCTATAGCTGCTGCCGTTCTCAAGTTAATGGCAGTGGACAGGGTATGGGTGGACACACTGTTTGTTTAAATCAGTATGCAAGTGCACTGGGCATTGCAAAATGCACTTGCAGTCCATGACTCCTCTTCAGTTCTCTCTGCTCGGCATCCTCATCATCTGCTAGACAGGATGCAGAGACAGAGGCTGTTGTTTATGACATTATCTACAGGCAACAGCCTCTGTCTTTGCAGCAAATCAAGCTGTGGACTGCAAGTGCACCCACATCACCCAGTGCACTTGCAGTCTATGACTCCTTTCCAGTTCTCCCTCCCAGGTGTCCTCATCTTCTGCTTGGCTGGTTGCAGAGACAGAGGCTGTTGTTTAGGTCATTATTGACAGACAACAGCCTCTGTCTTTTTAGCAAATCAAGCCATGGACTGCAAGTGCACATGCAGCATCCAGTACATTTGCAGTCCATGTCTCCTCTTCAGTTCTCCCTCCCTGACTCCCTCATCATCTGCTCGACTGGATGTAGAGACAGAGGCTGTTGTTTATGACATTATCTACAGATAACAGCCTCTGTCTTTGCAGAAAATCAAGCCATGGACTGCAAGTGCACATGCAAAGTCAAGTGTACTTTCAGTCACATTTTCATAAGGCTAAAAGTAAGGATTTCTTTGCAATAAAACAATGGATCAAGACAATGTAGGTATTATCTAAATTGTCAAATTGTGACCTATACGTCATCAGTACCTGAGGTTAACCCCTTAAACGCTTTCTTACATCAGTCTGCAAGTGCACTGGGTGTTGCAATGTGCACTTGAAATCCATCCTCATCATCTGCTAGATTGGATGCAGAGACAGAGGCTGTTGTTTATCGCATTACCTACAGACAACAGCCTCTGTGTTTGCAGCAAATCAAGCCATAGACTGCAAGTGCACATGCAACACCCAGTGCACTTGCAGTAAAACTTACATATGGATAAAAGCAAGGATTTCTCTGCGATAGAACAATCGATCGAGACGACATAAATAAAAAAAGTATTAATAATTGGGACTTACTGCGGTTATCCTTTGATATAAGGACATCAGACACTGTAAGAGAACAAAGTACGTTACATGATATTCCTGGACATGACAATATGGTTTCCTCATAGGAAGCAGAAGGGCACCATGTTCCAGTGAAGCGTTCGCGGGTTTACCACAATTTTATGAAATTGTAGCAAAAATTTTGCATTTTCACAACCATTTTGCAATATTGCATAAAAAAGAATGTCCTTAAGCCGTGTTCACACAATGCTATTTTTTGTTCATCCAAAAAGGCGATATCGTATGACTGCGTTCACACATTGTGGTGCCAGATCTCTCGGAATTTCTACAGCTTGTTTTTCATGCATAAAAAAACCCCTATGTGTGAACGGGGCAAAAATAATGATTTCTGTTTTTCAAAAACTCTTTTCAAAAGGAAAGTGTCAAAACAATTCATCATGTCGGCATACAAAGGGTAAAAATTAGCCCAAAATTGAGGGATCAGCTTTACAGACAAATACCACTATCTCCTGTATATAGAAGAGTTATAATGGTACAGGAGGAGGAGGAGGTGAGCTGTGACATCACATATGACTGGTGGATCCTGTGTTATCTACTGTATATAGAGGTGTTATCAATCATTGTACAGGAGGAGAAGGAGGAGGAGGTGAGCTGTGACATCACCTATTGTGAAGGGTGGATCCTGTGTTATATACTGTATATAGAGGTGATATCAATCATTGTGGAGGAGGAGGAGGAGGTGAGCTGTGACATCACCTATTGTGAAGGGTGGATCCTGTGTTATCTACTGTATATAGAGGTGTTATCAATCATTATACAGGAGGAGGAGGTGAGCTGTGATATCACCTATAGTGAATGGTGGATCCTGTGTTATCTACTGTATATAGAGCTGTTATCAATCATTGCACAGGAGGAGGAGGTGAGCTGTGATATCACCTATAGTGAATGGTGGATCCTGTGTTATCTACTGTATATAGAGCTGTTATCAATCATTATAAAGGAGGAGGAGGTGAGCTGTGATATCACCTATAGTGAATGGCGGATCCTGTGTTATCCACTATATATAAAGTAGCAATCAGTTATTTTAGAGTAGTAGGAGGAGGTGAGCTGTGACATTATTGTGAATTGTGGATCCTGTGTTTCTATTGTATATAGAGGTGTTATCAGTCATTGTACAGAAGGAGGAGGTGAGCTGTGATATCACCTATTGTGAATGGTGGATTCTCTGTTATCTACTGTATATAGAGGTGCTATCAGTAATTGTACAGGAGGAGGCGGCGAACTGTGATATCACCTATTGTGAATGGCGGATCCTCTTATCTGCTGTATAATCAGTAATTGTACAGAAGGAGGAGGTGAGCTGTGACATCACCTGTTGTGAATTGTGGATCCTGTGTTATGTACTGTATGTAGAGGTATTATTAGACTTTGTACTGGAGGAGGAGGTGAGCTGTGATATCACCTCTTATCTGCTTTATATAGAGGTGTTATCAGTCAATCTCATCTATATACACAGTAGGTGTTATCTCTTTTTGTTATCCTGCCTGTGATGATAATGAGATAACTGCTGAGAAGTGATCATTACAGATGGGGAATTATCAGCCTATTATGGGGCTCAGATTAATCTTTTCAGTATAGATGATGGCAGGAATATTAAGAGAAAAGCTTTATCCGGATATTTTACCTGTAACCGGATTATCACAGCTCATTTCCCGATGACACCGTCCCCTTAATTCTCCTATTTCACATTGATTATTTATGACATATTTGGTGAATACTCACATTCTGGATTGTAGCAGAAGGCTGACGCGTGACTTAACGTATCATCGCAGGAATTCTGCTCCAAAATCCCATTGCTTACGATCCCCACTCCCCAGTTATACCAGGCGAGCCTGATGGAAGCAAAAATACCCACACGGTCACACATCCTATATTACTATAGAAAACACTTATAACATTGTGCAAAGATTGAAAAACATGGCTGCTTTAAAAAAAACAAACAACAACAGCGCCACCTCAGTCCACAGGTTGTCCGTGGTATTGCAGGTCAGCTCCGTCCACTTCAATAGTGGCAGGCTGCAATACCAGATACCACCTGTGGATTGAGGTGGCGCTGTTTCTGGATGAGAGCAGCCGTGCATCTTACTGATTGGCTGGTACGAGGCTTATGTTTTTCTGTAGCTCCTCCTTGGTGGCTATGGTGAGTCCGCTGGCGGCGCAGGTCTTGCTGGCGTTTTCATAGGACGGGACAAGACTGGAGGGTATAGGAAGCGTCTGTATAGTCCCTAAATGTATGGGGAAAAAAAATAAAATAAATAAATAAATCACATTTTATCATCCCGTCCTTCAACTCGAGTCCTAATGGTCCCGATTCATGAGTATAAAGTGTGGTCTGCTGCGGATCCCACCCAGGGGCTTCACTAGAAAGGGACTAAAGCTGAAGATCTGAATGCCCCCCCGCGCCCTTACACCCGTCATTCATTTTTGGTTTGCTTTGTCCCAAAAGTGTCATTTTGTCCGGATAATGTCAAAAAAGGACGTTTATTCTACTTTGAAGTTTACCCAGACCCCAAACCATAATAAAGGAGTTAAAAAAAACAATAAAATATGCTACTCACCTGTCCTAGGCCCGCCGCTCACCTGTACTGCCGTCACGGCTCCACGTCTGGTCCTCCGGCGCTGACCACATGCAGTCACATGGGGTGCAACCCAAATCATTGTGACAGTATGAGGCCAGAAAATGCAAAGTGGGGGACGGAGCACAGAGTGACAGCAGCGAGACAGGTGAGTGTCTGGTCCAGGATAGGTAGTGGGACAGGTGAGCGCCAAGCCTAGGTCAAGCGGTGGGACAGGTGAGCACCGGGCCTGGGACAGGCAGTGGAACAGGTGAACGCCGGGCCGGGGGCAGGCAGTGGGACAGGTGAACGCCGGGCCGGGGGCAGGCAGTGGGACAGGTGAACACCGGGCCGGGGGCAGGCAGTGGGACAGGTGAACGCCGGGTCCAATACAGGTGGTGGGACAGGTGAGCGCCGGGCCCAGGATAGGTGGTGGGACAGGTGAGCGTTGGACTCACCACAGGCGGTAGGACAGGTGAGCACCGGGCCCAGGATAGGTGGTAGGACAGGTGAGTGCTCAGTCCAGTACAGGTGGTGGCACAGGTGAGCGCTGGGCCCAGTACAGGCGATGGGACAAGTGAGCGCCAGACCCAAACAGGCGACGGAACAGGTGAGCACCAGGCCCAGGACTGGCAGTGTGACAGATGAGCGTCAGGCCCAGGGCAGGCGGCAGGACAGGGGAGCACCAGGCCCAGGGCAAGCGGCAGGACAGGTGAGCACCAGGCCCAGGACAGGCAGTGTGACAGGTGAGCATCAGGCCCAGGGCAGACGGCAGGACAGGTGAGGGCCCAGGACAGGTGGTGGGACAGGTGAGTGCCAAGCCCAGGGCAGGCGGCAGGACAGGTGAGGGCCCAGGGCAGGCGGCAGGACAGGGGAGCACCAGGCCCAGGGCAGGCGGCAGGACAGGTGAGGGCCCAGGACAGGCAGTGTGACAGGTGAGCGTCAGGCCCAGGGCAGGCGGCAGGACAGGTGAGGGCCCAGGACACGTGGTGGGACAGGTGAGTGCCAAGCCCAAGACAGGTGGTGAGACAGGTAAGGGCCGGACCCAGGACAGGCGACGGGACAGCTGAGCGCAGGACCCAGGACAGGCAACGGAATAGGTGAGCGCCAGACCCAGGATAGGCAGTGGGACAGGTGAGTGTAATTTTTATTTTTAAAAAAAAAATAAAAATTTAACCCCTTCCAAGCCTCCAAAAGAATTTAGCTAAATGGTGTCTAGCTAGGTAATACTTTCTAGATTTGAGTGAATCAAAAATTGTGATTTGCTTATATCTACCTGTCACTTAAACTGCCAGCTCCTAACAAATAAAAACACCCAACAAAGCTGAAAAAGTAACAACAGTCAGATGTGACATCCTGTGCATCCTGCGCATGGGCACAAACCTTCCCTTCCCTCCTAACCGGCTTTACTAACGTACTGCGCATGCGCCAGGAAAGCATGAGACATTGCCCGTCGTCAGGCAAGCCATCCACCGTAAAGCGCCAACATTCTGGGGTGGCATCATGATGTCTGCGCTCCTCCTGGCGCAAGCGCAAGTGTGAAGCTGTAGATTAGAAAGCAGGATTGTGCGCATGCGTTGGATACTTGATCGATTGTGGATGTCAAGAATATAAGGATCTGTTAGGTCTATTGACATGCTTTGATATCTGCATGAAATAATGTGTTCCTCTGTTATTTTGCCTGGAAATTCATGAGTAAATTGACAATAGGGCAAGTCCCCAACACAGCATTGTTTGGACAGTGTCTGACACATAATGTTAGTACCCAATTATTCATAGGTTTCCAGGAGGAATAACAGAGGATCTTTGTTTTTTATTTCTTTCACATGTCAGGAGAGCTGACTTGTCTGGGACAATAGTTTTGCCGATATATCCATGGATGGACTCACCTGAGGTGCCACCGATGCAGAATGTGGATCCGACGCTCGGACAGTCTCTGATCAAAACACCAACGTTATAGTCGGCACAGGCTTTAAATGGCATCAGACGTAGCATGACGAGCCTCTTCTCCTCTATCCAACCCCATCTGGTCAAAAACGAAAAGTAAAAATGTGCTTTACTATAAAGAGTCCCTCACAACAACACCTCCCCCCTCTCATTATTGCTAATGATAGGGACTTGGTGGTCCTCCACCCGTACAAATAGAGTGGCTCCTTAAAGCATTAAGGCCCATAAAAAAGCTACTTGAATCACTGTCTTGCATGAATACATCTAAGATTATATTATATATATATATATATATATATATATATATATATATATATATATATATATATACACATACATACATACATACATACATACATACATACACACACATATATATATATTGTGCATTCAATTCCTATGCAGGCCTAAGTATCTCCATGGTTATACAGCTAAAACTGACTTTACGTAGTTTGATGGTAATCATTTGTTTGACATAAGAAACAATCCCACTCTTGTCTATGACTATCATTGCTATTGCAGCGTGGCTGAACGTAAGTACCATAGATAGGGTTGGCAAACGTTTGATAAAAAAGCAACAAAAGATTTTTAACCCAGTTAAAAAGGATCTGTCTTTGTTTTTACCTGGTGTAAACGCCGCTGTTCTCCTGAATCCGGAGATGTTTTTCTTTTGTTCCTGTGCCGCTCCGTTCCTGAGATATGGCCCTTTCTTTCTTGTGAATAAATCTTGATAGCCAACTGGGCGTGGTCATCAAGAAAACGCCCATGAGGAACATTGTGCACCACACCCACTTGTTAAATAAACAAGATTTACACACTGGGAAGAAAGGGCCAAATCTCAGGAACGGAGAGGCGCAGGAACAAAAGAAAAACATCGCCGGATTCAGGAGAACAGCGGCATTTACACCAGGTAAAATTTCTTTTACATATTTATGGTCTTCTGTAAAGCATTTATCAGTTATCCACATAATTGTTAGTGGTCCAACATTTAGAACCCTCCAATAATTGGAATGAGGCACAATATCCCCATTTTAAGTGGAGTAGTAGTGGTCACACATGTGCACAGCCTGCAGTATTCCTGGAGACTCAGCGTTACTCCACGCCTTCTGCTATTCCTGTCTGTACGTTCGTACAGTAGTTTGTATACATGAGGTCTGTATAGGAGCTGTGTACACAAAATGATTGGATATTAGTAATCAACACAGCAAAAACTGGTACCCCCCAAAAATAATTCTGGAGCATAGCTACGTACAAATCTGCAACGTGTCATTCTGTTATTCCTACTGGAAATTCATAGATTTATGAATTTCCAGGAAGAATAACAGAGGGACGAAATAATGCAAACTTCTAAGATACAATTCTCCAGAATTCATTTAATGGAGTTAACAAGTATTTCCTAATACAGAAATGTCACCAATGGTGGTAGGTTCTCTCCTGACATTTCTGGTTACCAGTGGTGGACCAGGCAGAACAGGTCCAACATATGGCAATATATTATATATATATATATATATATATATATATATACACAGTACAGACAAAAAGTTTGGACACATTCTGATTCAAAGAGTTTTCTTTATTTTCAGGACTCTAAAAATTGTAGATTCACATTGAAGACATCAAAACTATGAATTAAAACATGTGGAATGAAATACGTAAAAAAGTGTGAAACAACTGAAGATATGTCTTATATTCTAGGTTCTTCAAAGCCGCCTTTTGCTTTGATTACTGCTTTGCACACTCTTGGCATTCTCTTGATGAGCTTCAAGAGGTAGTCACCGGAAATGGTTTTCCAACAGTCTTGAGGGAGTTCCCAGAGATGCTTAGCACTTGTTGGCCCTTTTGCCTTCACTCTGCGGTCCCCTCACCCCAAACCATCTCGATTGGGTTCAGGTCTGGTGACTGTGGAGGCCAGGTCATGTGGCGTAGCACCCCATCACTCTCCTTCTAAGTCAAATAGCCCTTACACAGCCTGGAGGTGTGTCTGGGGTCATTGTCCTGCTGAAAAATAAATGATGGTCCAACTAAACGCAAGCCGGATGGAATAGCACGCCGCTGCATGATACTGTGGTAGCCATGCTGGTTCTGTATGCCTTCAATTTTGAATAAATCCCCAACAGTGTCACCAGCAAAGCCCCCCCCACACCATCCCACCTCATCCTCCATGCTTCACGGTGGGAACCAGCCATGTAGATTCCATCCGTTCACCTTTTCTACAAAGACACGGTGGTTGGATCCAAAGATCTCAAATTTGGACTCATCAGACCAAAGCACAGATTTCCACTGGTCTAATGTCCATTCCTTGGGTTCTTTAGCCCAAACACGTCTCTTCTGCTTGTTGCCTGTTCTTAGCAGGGGTTTCCTAGCAGCTATTTTACCATGAAGGCTGCTGCACAAAGTCTCCTCTTAACAGTTGTCCTAGAGATGAGAAGGTGTGTCCAAACTTTTGGTCTGTTATATATATATAGGGTGGTCCAGAAGTATGTGGACAGTATGTGTAATAAGGTTATCAAACATGGTGTAAAGTGAAAATGACTCAGTTGCCCTTAGCAACCAATCAGATTCCACCTTTCATTTTCCATAGAGTGTGTGAAAAATGAAAGGTGGAATCTGATTGGTTGCTTAGGGCAACTGAGTCAGTTTCACTTTACACCATGTTTGATAACCTTATTACACATACTGTCCACCTACTTTTGGGCCACCCTATATATATATACACACACACGCACACATATTAGGGGCCTCCTCATTATCTGCCATACTCACTTGCAGAACTCATAGCCCTTTGTAAACGCAGTGTTGATGTTCTCCATCGTGGCCAGTCGGCTGTAGTGCGCGGCACAGGCCACTTTGGCCCCATCATAATCCACCGAGATATTATTTGGCATGAACACTCCGGCAATAACTGGTGGGAAAAAAAATATTCACATGATGGGTTCATTAATAGATGTTAAAGGATTGACAATAATGGAGTTGTGTTCAATGTCCCTGCAGTGCCTCTACAGGAGAAACAGAGCATTACAAGTGCCCATTGAAATCAATGGGTTCCTCGTGAAATGAATGGATGAAACAGAAAAAGGGGAAGATTTATGAGCATGGATGTGGAGACGATTTAATGCTTATGTTAGCGCCACACTTGGTTATGTTTGGTATTGCAGTCACTTGCACTGAGCTGATCTGCAATGCCTGGTGTAATCTATGGGAAGGAGTGGAGCTGTTTTATGGGGGAGGACTGACCTCCAGAACCCTGACCTGTCCTAAAAATGGTCTTAGCTGCCTGCCGTACAGCCAGGTGTGCCGTAGTGCACAGCTCGGTGACCCCTTCATTCTCAGAATCGGTGGGGTTCCCAGAGGATTATAAAGCGAGGGCCAATCCTAGCGATATACCAGAACTTTATAGGATGGAAATGCCCATTGTAACTACTTCTCAAAGAATGACGAGTATGTATGTCGGAGCGTGCTTGTGAGCTAAGCACACTTTATTACAGCCCGTGCCATCTGTGTTATACAGCCAGCACTTATCTCTAACAGAGCTTGCTCTGATCGCTGCTGTTTAACCACTTAAATTCCACTGACAATATCTGAAAGCAACAGTTAAGCAGAGCAATCGCGCCTCACGACTGTTCCATTCCCTATAGCATCGCCATTTCTTCTATACTGAACAAAAATATAAACACAGCACTTTTGTTTTTCTCTCATTTTTCATGAGTTGAACTCAAATATCTCAGACTTTTTCTATGGACACAAAAGGCCTTTTTCTCTCACATATTGTTCACAAATTTGTGTAAATCTGTTAGTGATCACTTCTCCTCTGCAGAGATAATCCATCCACCTCATAGGTGCGGCAGATCAAGATGCTGATTAGACAGCAGGATTATTGCACAGGTGTGCCTGACCACAATAAAAGGCCGCTCTAAAATGTGCAGTTTTATCACACAGCACAGTGCCACAGATGTCACAGGTTTGGAGGCTGCTGACTGCAGGAATGTCACCAGAGCTGTTGCCCATGAATTTTATGTAAATTTCTCCCCCATAATTCGTCTCCAAAGACGTTTCAGAGAATTGGGTAGAACATCCACCCAGCCTCACACCCACAGACCACGTGTAACCACAGCAGCCCAGGACCTCCACATCCAACATCTTCACCTCCAAAATTGTCTGAGACCGGCCCCCCGGACAGCGGCTGCAACAATCGGTGCAAAACCAAAGAATTTCTGCACAAACTCAGAGAAGTTCATCTGTCATCTGCAGCTTATTGTCCTCATCGGGGTCTCCACCTGACTGCAGCCAGTCGTCCTCATCGGAGTCTCCCCCTGACTGCAGCTCATCGTCCTCATCAGGGTCTCCCCCTGACTGCAGCCAGTCATCCTCATCGGAGTCTCCCCCTGACTGCAACTCGTCATCCTCATCGGGGTCTCCACCTGACTGCAGCTCATCCTCCTCATCAGGGTCTCCACCTGACTGCAACTCGTCATCCTCATCGGGGTCTCCACCTGACTACAGCTCGTCCTCCTCATCAGGGTCTCCACCTGACTGCAGCTCATCATCCTCATCGGGGTCTCCACCTGACTGCAGCTCGTCCTCCTCATCGGGGTCTCCACCTGACTGCATCTCGTCCTCCTCATCGGGGTCTCCACCTGACTGCAGCTCGTCCTCCTCATCGGGGTCTCCACCTGACTGCAGCTCGTCCTCCTCATCGGGGTCTCCACCTGACTGCAGCTCGTCCTCCTCATCGGGGTCTCCACCTGACTGCAGCTCGTCCTCCTCATCGGGGTCTCCACCTGACTGCAGCTCGTCCTCCTCATCGGGGTCTCCACCTGACTGCAGCTCGTCCTCCTCATCGGGGTCTCCACCTGACTGCAGCTCGTCATCCTCATCGGGGTCTCCACCTGACTGCAGCTCGTCCTCCTCATCGGGGTCTCCACCTGACTGCAGCTCGTCATCCTCATCGGGGTCTCCACCTGACTGCAGCTCGTCCTCCTCATCGGGGTCTCCACCTGACTGCAGCTCGTCATCCTCATCGGGGTCTCCACCTGACTGCAGCTCGTCCTCCTCATCGGGGTCTCCACCTGACTGCAGCTCGTCATCCTCATCGGGGTCTCCACCTGACTGCAGCTCGTCCTCCTCATCGGGGTCTCCACCTGACTGCAGCTCGTCCTCCTCATCGGAGGTCTCCACCTGACTGCAGCTCGTTGTCCTCATCGGGGTCTCCACCTGACTGCAGCTCGTCGTCCTCATCGGGGGTCTCCACCTGACTGCAGCTCGTAATCCTCATCGGGGTCTCCACCTGACTGCAGCTCATCGTCCTCATCGGGGTCTCCACCTGACTGCAGCTCGTCCTCCTCATCGGGGTCTCCACCTGACTGCAGCTCGTCCTCCTCATCGGAGATCTCCACCTGACTGCAGCTCGTTGTCCTCATCGGGGTCTCCACCTGACTGCAGCTTGTCGTCCTCATCGGGGGTCTCCACCTGACTGCAGCTCGTCATCCTCATCGGGGTCTCCACCTGACTGCAGCTCATCATCCTCATTGGTTTCTCCTCATGACTGCAGTACAGGGCAGATGGCAGACTGGCAAACGGGGGGTCACATAAAATACTGACTGGTTTTCTGACCCTCGATCCCCCAATCCTGTAAACCTGAACATTTTAGAGTGGCCTTTTATTGTGGCCAGCCTAAGGCGCACCTGTGCAATAATCCTGCTGTCTAATCAGCATCTTGATCTGCCGCACCTGTGAGGTGGATGGATTATCTCCGCAGAGAAGTGATCACTAACACAGATTTACACAAATTATTAAATAATATTTGAGAGAAAAAGTCCTTTTGTGTCCATAGAAAAAATCTGAGATCTTAGAGTTCAGCTCATGAAGAATGGGAGAAATAAGTGTTCCGGTGATATTTTTGCTCAGTGTATATACCGCACTCTCCCCTCCCATACATGTTTGGATGGTTTTCAGGGACTGATTACTTGGTAGTTTTGGGGTCTTTTGTCCCAGGACGGGGGTCTGCGATGATGACGTGACCCAGCACCATCTGAAGCCCCAATTTGGGGTCTACAACAAAGTCTCAGTTGCTTTTGGCACATTTTAGGTAATAATTATACAGAGTTATATAAACACAGAGACACCAGGATATAATATATAGGATAGAGCTAAACACAAGGTAATGAGTGTATCAATCATAGGAGCGCGCCTTAAGCGCTGATCTGGAGTAGGGTTGCAGTATTATTAGTGGGACGGGGAGGCGCCTTTTAAGCCGTTTGCTTTATTGCCAAACTATAAGCAAATGCCCCGAGGCTCTAAAGCAAAATCCTTTACAGGGGCCGCACCTATCATGTAAAAAGTGTGCGAGGGGGGCTTTTAGGCCCCCACCGGTTTGGGTGGGTACATCTAATACCTCTGCACCCAATATAGCATAGTCCATCGATTACAGAACAGGGGCCAAAATAGGGTAGAAGAAAGCAGGAACGTGCCATCCAGAAGGCTGCGGACCGTTCTCACCTTGTATGGGGTCTGAAGACCACGAGAAGCCGATGACCGAGAGGAGAAGGCAGAGGTGGAAGGTTTGGTGGATCATGTCTCCGCTCACAGCTCCGGAGATCTGCCGTCTGGAGGGATCGAGCTTCTTCTGATACTACAGGGAGGATCTGGAGTCGAATCTTGTGTGACACAGACCGGCCCACACCCCGGGGGCTGAATGCCGGGCTGTGACGTGAGAGCGCACCTATGGCCGTGTCATCAGCGTCACTCTGCACCTAAGAAGTCACCAGATCTGTGCCGGCAGCCATCTAAGATATAATAATAATATGTTTTATTTCTATAGCGCCAACATATTCCGCAGCGCTTTACAAGATATCACTGGAATATCCCCTCCTCCACCCTAAAATAGCAGCAGGACCTCCACATCCGCTTAAAGGGGTTGTCCAATTTACAAAACGCACCTGAATGGCGCAAGTCTCTATAAAACTGTCCGTTATCGCTAGCGATGTCACGCGCTTCTGCGTTCTCTAAAATAATATGTCAGATATAATCTTCTTTCCAGTGAATGGTAAGCATGGCACTTACTGTGAGGTAAAACAGGTGCGGTTGACTTTTTTTTTTTTCTTTGTATATATTTACGTATACTTGTAGTAATTAGTTGTCTATTGTCGTTTGTTTTCTTTTTCAGTTTAATATAGCAGTATATTCAGCCACCTCTTATGCATAACAATCTATGTCTTTTGTGTGAATTTGTTACTCCTTCCATAAAAAACCTCAATAAAACAAGTTTAAAAAATAAATAAAAATAAAAGAGCGCCGCGGTCAGGATCATCCAGCGACAATTTATCTCCTCCCCGAATAAATGGGTCGTCATTGCAAATCTAGCGCACTGATCCTTCTCAACTCCAAAATCATCTGTTGGGAAGAGTATGGAGACCTCCCCATGCAACATAATCTGTTGGGGGAGAGTCGGGAGACCCCCCCATACATCATCTGTTGGGGAAGAGTAGGGAGACCCCCATACAACATCATCTGTTGGGGAAGAGTCGGGAGACCCCCATACAACATCATCTGTTGGGGGAGAGTCAGGAGACCCCCATACAACATCATCTGTTTTGGAGAGTCTGGAGACCCCATAAATCATCTGTTGGGGGAGAGTCGGGAGACCCCCATACAACATCATCTGTTGGGGGTGAGTCGGAAGACCCCCATACAACATCATCTGTTGGGGGAGAGTCAGGAGACCCCCATACATCTGTCACAAACCACCGGGGGGGTCACTCAGAAATCCCCCGCGCTGGCTACCAGTACGTCACAATCGGGGGGTAACAAGTGGGGGTCACCCCTCCTTTATACCTCCCGACCGACAGACAGAGCACGTGACGCGCTCTCTAGCGCCCCTCTTATAGTCAGGCCAATTATGGAATTGCCCGACAATAAGCAAGGAGGCCGCTATACTACTTATGCCGATTATTGAAGGGTCCCCAGTGAGAGTAGGGTATATATTCCCCCGACCTCCGCGGGCGGAATATATAAAACCTCCCCGGATCTCACTGGCCTCCCCACAATAATCCTTGGCACAACTCGCTGCCACCAACCGCTTCACGGTAACTATTAGCCGAACACACAGACGTGGGATTCAAGATCGAGATAACAGAACAGCCCAAGATTAATTATATAATTTAATCAGCCTAAAGCACACTAGAAACTACAATATATACAATAGGGAATCTACAGAATATACATATGTCAGAGTACAGTTACAGATAAAGCATGGTTTACAAACAGGTATGCAATTCAATCAGTTACCTTGTGCGTCTGGCCACAGGGGGGCGCTGTAGACCAGGTTTCTAGGAACTCCCACAGATGTTTCCTGCACGTGACCCCCAGCGAAAGAACCCTGGAAAATGGCCGAAGTAGGGTTATCAACCTGGGCAAATCCAGGTCCCCTCCTACCTTAGTGACCTCAGAGGGAGCACTGCTCCACCCCTGGCTGGAGTTATGGACAATCCACAACATGGAATATGGGCCATAACTTTGCCTGGGAGCGTCGTAGGCGGACGCCGACGCTCTCATTGTGACAGCTATGAATTTAGCTACAGAACGAGAGGTTTCATGACTTGTCTACTAGTTCCCCATTGGCTGATATCACGCCTGGGGTATTTCCCAAGCTCCCGCTCCCATAAAAAGGGTGTGCCAGCATCGTCCGCATGCGGAGACACCATTTTTATGGTTGCCATATTTATCGGAAATATGGCTTGCGAGATATGAACCATTTTTTACTGGAGTCGTTCTGTCTGGATACTTCCAAGCTTGCTAATTAGATAGCAGCTCCTACCACAGGGTCACGGCAGGGAGTCATCCTGTGTCCATTGTTCCCACATCACCTAATTTCCATATCATAGGAGATGGCCATGGGATGTGACACCTTCACAGATGCTGGACATTGAGGACAAGAAGGGAGGGGGGCACTGCCAGGGAGTGATGAGCGATTATGACTGGAAGTCATAATTCATCTTCATATCCCGGGATTTGCCTCACACCTCCCCCCTTTTGAGGGCGCTAGGGGGCAGCACACTCCGGTGTTCCCCCGTGCGCCCGTCCGCGACCTCTCCTTGTCGGGACAGCCCGTCTGCGTTACCGTGGTCCCGGCCCCTTTTGTGGCGAATGGTGAAGTTGTATTGCTGGAGCGCAAGGCTCCATCGCAACAATCGCCCATTCGTCCCAGAGACAGTGTGTAACCAGCTGAGGGGATTGTGGTCCGTCTCCACGATGAAGTGGCGCCCGTATAGATAGGGTTGCAGACGCTGCAGGGCCCACACTATGGCCAGGCACTCCTTTTCCATCGTGGAATAGGCCACTTCCCGTGGTAACAGCTTCCTGCTCAGGTACAAGACTGGGTGCTCTTGGCTCGCAGAGTCCACCTGGCTGAGCACCGCACCGAGGCCGAAGTCACTGGCGTCGGTCTGTACTACAAACGGCCGCGTGAAGTCGGCTGCCTGTAGCACGGGCGGGCTGGACAGGGCGTCCTTTAGGGCCCGGAAGGCTGTCTCGCAGTCCATTGTCCAATCGACTGCAGAGGGCAGCTTCTTCTTGGTGAGGTCCGTCAAGGGCTTTGCCAGGCTACTATAGCATGGAACAAACCTCCTATAGTACCCAGCGGTCCCCAAGAAGGACATCACCTGCTTCTTGGTCCTGGGGGTGGGCCAGGATGCGATGGCTTCCACCTTCTCAGGCTCGGGCTTCAGTGTTCTCCCGCCTACCCGGTGACCGAGGTACTGGACCTCGCTCATGGCCAGCTGACACTTTCCCGGCTTGATGGTCAAACCTGCCCGGTGGATCCGCCTGAGCACCTGTGCTAGATGCTCTAGGTGGTCTTCCCAGGTGGGACTGAAGACGGCAATGTCATCCAGGTACGCGGCCGCGTACCCTTCAAGTCCCTTGAGCAGGGTGTTGACCATCCGCTGGAAAGTGGCAGGGGCATTCCTCATCCCGAATGGCATCACCGTGGACTCGTATAGTCCAAATGGGGTAATAAAGGCAGAGCGTTCCCTGGCCTTGCGAGTCAGGGGGATCTGCCAATATCCCCGGCTCAGGTCCATGATGGTCAGGTACTGAGCCCCGGCCAACTGATCGAGCAGGTCATCGATGCGTGGCATTGGGTACGCATCGGCGACCGTGACAGCATTGAGCCCCCTGTAGTCCACGCAGAACCGAGTGGTTCGGTCCTTCTTAGGGACGAGGACTACAGGCGAGGCCCAAGCGCTGTTGGATGCCTGGATCACCCCCAGCTTCAGCATCTCGTCAATCTCCTGGCGCATGTGTTGCTGCACCTCCAGGGAGACCCGATATGCTGAACGCTGGATCGGGGAATGATCCCCAGTGTCCACGTGATGGACAGCCAAGTCAGTCCTTCCGGGCTGGTTGGTAAACAACCCCCGGAAGGGGAGGAGGGTGGCCCACAGCTGGGACCGTTGGTCCTCCAAGAGCTGGTGGCCAACCTCCACATCCTCAATGGATCCGCCTGCCCTAACCTGGGCTAGCATATCCAAGAGGGTTTCCGCTTCTCCCTCCTCGGGCAGGTTGCACACGGGGAGCGCACATGCCTCCCGCTCATGATGTGCCTTCATCATGTTCACATGGAAGGGCTTCCGCCTTCCACGGGCAGGGTCCAGGGTGACCAGGTACGTCACAGGGTTGAGCTGCTGGTACACGAGGTATGGGCCTTCCCAGGCTGCCTGAAGCTTGTCCTGTGGTACGGGGACCAGTACCCACACCTTTTGACCCACTTGGTAGGTCCTCTCACAAGCGTTCTGGTCGTACCAACGCTTCTGATCGGCCTGGGCTTGAGCCATATTGTCGTGTACCAGTTGCGTCAAGGCCTGCATTTTGTCCCGGAAGCGCATGACATACTCGATAACCGACACTCCAGGGGTGGCCAAATCCCCTTCCCAAGCCTCTTTCACCAGAGCCAGGGGGCCCCGCACACGTCGCCCGTACAGGAGCTCAAACGGTGAGAATCCTGTTGAGGCCTGTGGAACCTCCCGGTAAGCAAATAACAGGTGTGGGAGATACCGCTCCCAGTCACGCCCATGGGAGTCGACCAACATCTTAAGCATCTGCTTTAAGGTGCCATTGAACCGCTCGCACAGGCCATTAGTCTGTGGATGGTACGGGCTGGCCACCAGATGTCGCACCTGGACCTGCTTACAGAGGGCCTCCATCAGCTGGGACATGAATTGGGTCCCCCGGTCAGTGAGCATTTCCTGGGGAAAACCCACTCGGGAGAAAATCTCCAGCAATGCGGTGGCCACCTTGTCAGCCCGAATGGACGACAAGGCCACTGCTTCTGGGTACCGGGTGGCATAGTCCACTACCGTCAGTATGAAGCGTTTCCCGGAGCTGCTGGGGATGGCCAGCGGGCCGACCAGATCCACAGCCACCCTCCTGAAAGGCTCATCGATGATGGGCAGAGATACCAGTGGGGCTTTGGGGCGTGGCCCCGCCTTCCCCACTCTCTGACAGGTTTCACACGAACGGCAGTAGGCAGCCACATCGGCCCCCATTTTTGGCCAGTAGAAATGCTGGTTTAACCTGGCCTTGGTCTTAGCGATCCCTAGGTGTCCGGCCATCGGAATCTCATGTGCGATCCGCAACAACTCCGTCCGGAACGGATAGGGTACCACCAACTGTCGGTCCCTGGGCCACGCCTCCGGTGAACCCTGCTGGACCGTGGCCCGGTACAGCCGTCCTTGGTCCCAGACCACTCGCTCCGGGTCCGAGTCCGAGGGAGGCTGTGCCGCCTGCTCCTTAAGAGCTTTCAGGCTGTCGTCAGCTTCTAACGCTGCCTGAAACCCCTGACTAGATGTGGCCAGAATCGACGAGACTGTCACATCTTCGGTCAGTACCCCGGGACCTGTGTCCTGGCCTCCACCTGACTCGGCTGCCACTTGGTCAGAAGGGGAAGAGCTATCGGACCTCCGGGAGGCCCCTTGGCTTCCAGCACTCCCACTGCGGGTGACAGCGGCCACAGCCGCTGCGACCGTGGGTCGTGCCTGCTCCTCCTCCGTTCCTGACCAAGTCGCCGGTTCAGGCAGACCGACCTGGCTTCCTGACACCCCGGTTGTGGGGGAACCATGCACCGAGATCTTACCTGGGAGCACTTCCGCTCCTGGACCGGCCCCAATCTCACCTGCCTGTTCCCCTCCTGCAGCAACAGAACCCCGCTGTGAAATCTCTGGGGACCCCACATTTGCTGTGGTAGCCCCCACCCCACACACTGGTCCTCCCCCTGCAGCACCCTGCTCTCTGCTTATCCCTGCAGAGGGCAGCAGATCCCAGCTCACAGGCTGATTACTTGTAGAGGCATTGTCACACCTTTCTCTGACCCCCTCCCCTGTCACAGCTGCAGCTGTGTGTGTGTCTATGGTGTCTGTGCAAGCAGAAATATCAGAGTTCACTCCCCCCTCTCTCACATCATTCATAGATAACACATTAACATTGTCAGGAGTCATGTCCGTACTGGCTGAAGGTTCAGCCCTTGGTGGGGGCCCAAACTGGGAGGTTATCTGCCCCAAATCTGTCCCAAGTAGCACGTTTGCGGGGATCCGATCAGTTACCCCCACCTCCCTCACCCCTCGCCCTGCGCCCCAGTCCACATAAATGTCAGCAACAGGCAGCGCCGGGTCAATGCCTCCAATCCCGGAGACAGCGAGGGTTTTTCCAGGGATCAAGTCTTGGGGGGACACCATCTCAGGCCGCACCAGAGTCACCTCCGAGGCGCTGTCTCGCAGTCCTATGGTCACAGACCGGCCGACGGTGACAGGTTGGAAGCTGTCCAGGGACCTACCACCACCCCCACCCACACAATACACCTTGGGCGGCCCTTGGGACGGGGACGGAGCCGGGGCCTTGGGACGCTGAGGGCACATGGCCTTGAAGTGTCCAGGTAGGTTGCACTGGTGGCACCGTCTTGGTTCTGCCACGGGCCTGGAGAGGGGAGTTGAGGGGGACACCCCCTGCAGTCTAGGGGCAGGTGGGGCAGTCGCAGAATTCATCTTACCCCCTCTCCAGGTGCTGCTGGTGGCTGCTCTCCTGGCCTCAGGAGCCCGATTGTTGGTGTAGTCATCGGCCAGGGCAGCTGTAGCCGTGGACCCCTTTGGCTTCTGGTCTCGGATGAACTGGCGGAGATCCTCAGGGCAGTTCCACAAGAGTTGCTCCGTGATGAACAAGTCCAGGATCTCCGGTCCGGTGGAAAGCTGCAGGCCTTGGGTCCAGTGGTCGGCAGCTCGGGCAAGTGCCCGCCTGTGGTCAGCCCAGGAGTCCTTTGGTCCCTTCTGTAGGCTCCGGAACTTCTTGCGGTAGGACTCTGGAGTGAGGTTGTACTGTTGGATCAGGGCCCGCTTGATGGTGTCGTAGCCCTGATCTGCCTCAGCAGGCAAGTCCCCAAGGATTTCCAGGGCCTTACCCCTTAAACGGGGGGTCAGGTATTTGGCCCACTGGTCCTTGTCCAGATGGTGCTGCAAGCAAGTCCGTTCAAAAGCAGTCAAGAAAGAGTCCAAGTCTCCATCCTTCTCCAGCACTGGGAAGTCCTCAACACGGACCTTTGGAAGTTTGGTGTCTTGAAGGTCACGTGTGGCTGATGAGGGCCGGAGCTGAGCTAGCTGCAGCTGGTGGTCCCGGTCTGCCTGTTGCCGTCGCTCCGCAGCCTCACGCTCTGCCTGGCGCTCTTCACGCGCTGCCTGCCGCTCTGCCTGCTGCTCCGCAGCCTCACACGCTGCCCTGCGCTCTGCCATGAGTTCCCTGTAGCCCTCCCGGTCTCCAGCCTGGAGAAGGGCCATAGCCATTTGAAGAAGGCTATCCGAGCCTCCCAGGCTCGGTGGAATGGCACGTGGTGATCTGCGGCCCGCTGCGGAGCCTGGTGATTCACTGTCCATTGCAGAGCGGAGGGCTGGCATCTGGCTCGTTGAGGACCCTTGGGTGAGCTGCTCCTCATCTTGTCCAGCAGTGCCAGGTTGTGCAATGTCCTCTGCAGAGCTGTTTTCTGGCGTCGAGCTCCTGGAGGACTCGTGGGCATCCTCCTCATTACTGTCCACAGCACCGTCCTCCCTCTCTTCGGCTCCTGCCTTAGCATTGGCCAGTTGCCTAGCTCTGCTCCTGGTGCCATCAGCCATTCTTGCAGACTTTTGGTCACTGACACAGAACTGACACCTGATGCCTCCACACACCTTACAGTATCTGCACTCTGACACTCTAGTGTTGAGCTAGTCTGAAGACCCCAGCAGCCACAGCTGCTGCAGGCAGTCTTTAGTGTCTGGGAGTATGGGTCTCACACTCACACACACTATTATCTCGATCCCACCGCTATGCCACCAATATGTCACAAACCACCGGGGGGGGTCACTCAGAAATCCCCCGCGCTGGCTACCAGTACGTCACAATCGGGGGGTAACAAGTGGGGGTCACCCCTCCTTTATACCTCCCGACCGACAGACAGAGCACGTGACGCGCTCTCTAGCGCCCCTCTTATAGTCAGGCCAATTATGGAATTGCCCGACAATAAGCAAGGAGGCCGCTATACTACTTATGCCGATTATTGAAGGGTCCCCAGTGAGAGTAGGGTATATATTCCCCCGACCTCCGCGGGCGGAATATATAAAACCTCCCCGGATCTCACTGGCCTCCCCACAATAATCCTTGGCACAACTCGCTGCCACCAACCGCTTCACGGTAACTATTAGCCGAACACACAGACGTGGGATTCAAGATCGAGATAACAGAACAGCCCAAGATTAATTATATAATTTAATCAGCCTAAAGCACACTAGAAACTACAATATATACAATAGGGAATCTACAGAATATACATATGTCAGAGTACAGTTACAGATAAAGCATGGTTTACAAACAGGTATGCAATTCAATCAGTTACCTTGTGCGTCTGGCCACAGGGGGGCGCTGTAGACCAGGTTTCTAGGAACTCCCACAGATGTTTCCTGCACGTGACCCCCAGCGAAAGAACCCTGGAAAATGGCCGAAGTAGGGTTATCAACCTGGGCAAATCCAGGTCCCCTCCTACCTTAGTGACCTCAGAGGGAGCACTGCTCCACCCCTGGCTGGAGTTATGGACAATCCACAACATGGAATATGGGCCATAACTTTGCCTGGGAGCGTCGTAGGCGGACGCCGACGCTCTCATTGTGACAGCTATGAATTTAGCTACAGAACGAGAGGTTTCATGACTTGTCTACTAGTTCCCCATTGGCTGATATCACGCCTGGGGTATTTCCCAAGCTCCCGCTCCCATAAAAAGGGTGTGCCAGCATCGTCCGCATGCGGAGACACCATTTTTATGGTTGCCATATTTATCGGAAATATGGCTTGCGAGATATGAACCATTTTTTACTGGAGTCGTTCTGTCTGGATACTTCCAAGCTTGCTAATTAGATAGCAGCTCCTACCACAGGGTCACGGCAGGGAGTCATCCTGTGTCCATTGTTCCCACATCACCTAATTTCCATATCATAGGAGATGGCCATGGGATGTGACACCTTCACAGATGCTGGACATTGAGGACAAGAAGGGAGGGGGGCACTGCCAGGGAGTGATGAGCGATTATGACTGGAAGTCATAATTCATCTTCATATCCCGGGATTTGCCTCACAATCATCATCTGTCTGGCAAGAGTCAGGAGACCCCTTATAACATCATCTGTTGGGGGAGAGTTGGGAGACCACCATACAACATCATCTGTTTGAGGGAGAGTCGGGAGACCCTCCATACAAAATCATCTGTTGGGGCCGAGTTGGGAGACCCCCATACATGATCTGTTGGGGGGAGAGTCTGGAGACCCATATACATCATCTGTTGGGGGAGAGGCTGGAAACCCCCATATATCATCTGTTGGGGGAGAGTCGGGAGACCCCCATACATCATCTGTTGGGGGAAAGTCGGGAGTCCCCCATACATCATCATCTGTTGGGGAAGTCAGGAGACCCCTTATAACATCATGTGTTGGGGGAGAGTCGGGAGCCCCCATATATCATCTGTTGGGGGAGAGTCGGGAGACCCCCATACATCATCTGTTGGGGGAGAGTCGGGAGTCCCCCATACATCATCATCTGTTGGGGAAGTCAGGAGACCCCTTATAACATCATCTGTTGGGGGAGAGTCGGGAGACACCCATACATCATCATCTGTTGGGGAAGTCAGGAGACCCCTTATAACATCATCTGTTGGGGGAGAGTCGGGAGACACCCATATATCATCTGTTGGGGGAGAGTCGGGAGACCCCCATACATCATCTGTTGGGGGAGAGTCGGGAGACCCCCATACATCATCATCTGTTGGGGAAGTCAGGAGACCCCTTATAACATCATCTGTTGGGGGAGAGTCGGGAGACTCTTTTTGCCATTTCAGAGAAAAAGATTTGGATTTACAAAAATAAGGACTCCCCGGTTTCACTAGAGTCGTTTCGCCAGGTGAAATCAAGGTGTGATCATAACTAATATTGACGGAAGACATTTGATTCATCAACCACAAGCTATTTGCGGTTCAGCCGTGCGGTGCCGGCTCCTGGCATGAAGCATTCCTCCTCCTGACGCACCTGTGGAAAGACTCCCAGGTCACATTCTGTAACGTGTCCCACCAACACCCCAGTAGGCACGGCCCTGGAGGACGAGCCTCAGACTCCTGGAATCCGGAGGAACAAGTTCTGTACCATCTCCGGATCCAGCCTCGGGCGACATCATGTAACGCTCTGCTTTTCCTCTGTGACTGTTCACTTGTCATGAACTACAACTCCCAGCAACTCGATTGGATGAACTCTATGCACTTTAGTCGACCTTCAACCTTAAAAACGAGACATTAGATAAGTGTCTATCTTATTATGGTTTTTATATTTCATGCTTCTGCCGGTGACGGCGCCATCTGCTCTGATTATTGTTTTTGCTGCAAATTTGAAGGTTTTTGTTTGTTTTTTTAGCATTTTTTTATGGAAAAATCACTTTATTCCAATTTTTAAAAACTTTTATGCTTTTTTTTAGTATGGAAAAGTTGGAATTCTGAGCTTAAAAATGCAATAGAGTTGAAAAAAAGCAAATCGCAGAGGATATGGACTTAGATTGTCCGTTTTTGGGATCCAGATGCCTTTTTTTTTTTTTTTTTTTTAAATCATGTCTTTAGGGAATATAATCTGAATTATAATACAGAACTGTGGCCAAAAATGAGGTGACAAGTTTCCTTAAAGGGATTTTCCATAACCAGACGGCAATGATAAAGCTGCGTGTGAATTGAGCCTCAAGGGTAAAGCTGTGTACATTTCCATAAACTCCACTGCCCCATTGTGCCTGACGTACCAGCAGAACATGTCAGAGGGGTGAAGAACTATTGGGGCGAGCCCCGGCCTTGTACAATCCAGACGTCATCTCGTATAGGGAGTGACAGCGGTGGTCTGTTCCCTAGGCAACGAGCAGCTCAGCCACCGGACAGATGGCCCCTGTTGACGCTGCCCCCATATCACCGCATCACAAATCAAGACAGACGGATGATATAAAAACCATAATAAAGTAACACTGTTTGCAGATTGGGGGTCTTCACCGGAGTCTAAGAAATGTCCAACATCGCTGCACACAAACTATTACTTTTTTTATTTTTACTGACTGTTGCGGAGAGACGATGATTGATCAGACGAACGATAACATGAACAAGGCATTAAAGGAGTTACATCAGCAAATTACTTTTATTATGTAGAATATTGACTGGATTCATAATTTTATATAGACCAAAAGACAGAAGGCAGGTGGCATTTCACAGTGGAGTTCTGCAGTTTTTAATGTGCAATCATATGAAAGTTACATAGGTGGGGAGGGAGGAGTGCAGGTGCGCCGGACGACGGCCGTTTCGCACTGAGGCCAAGTGCTTCCATGGGTCCAAGGACCCGTGGAAGCACTTAGCCTCAGTGCGAACCGGCCGCCGTCTGGTGCACCTACACTCCTCCCTCCCCACCTATGTAACTTTCATATGACTGCACATTAAAAACTGCAGAATCCCACTGTAAAATGCCACCTGCCTTCCTTCTTTGGATTCATCCGACTTCTCCTGCAACATTGGCTGAGCACCACCATGGACTGGTGGAAATCCGTTATTCAGTAGAACTACGATCTGTGATCTGTGAGTACGTACCTGCGGCTGCAGTGCCCGGCTGTCCACATTTCTCTTTGCTATATAAAATTATATTTGGTGATGTGAGAGAATCCCTTTAAGGCTGCATGCACACTGTTTTTAGATGCATTTTTTTTAGTGCAGTTGTTACAAATCTGCATGCAAATCCTTCTCAGAAAATTCATTGAGAGTCCTGAAATTTTGTGTGCATATTGTGGTTTTTATTCCTTGCAGATTTGGTGCAGAAAATAAATCTGCAGCAATTCTTTGTGTTCACCGCAATTGCATGAAAAATACATAGGAAAATAAAATATATAATATATACACACACACTATATATAAATATTATATAATACACACACACTATATATAAATATTATATATTATATAATATGAGAAAATGCTTTTTTTCCCCCTGTCAAAAGAGACAGATTCGGTGCAGAAATTTCTGCAACCAAATACTCAGCGTGCGCACAGAGTCGTACACAGTGGATTAAAAGTTTACCAAGTTATGTTTGTCAGCAAAGCCATTTAATGCATATTCGCATTATTCTGTTTGTGTACCCATCTCATACTGATGGTCATATTTTAACAGCTTCAGGTTACGTTTTTGGGTTAGCTTTATTATTTTGCATGAAAAACAAAAAAAAAAAAAAAAAAATTTAAAAAAAAAAGCAAAAATAGTTAAATATATTTCTCTCTAAGGCTCTGTTCACACTAGAGAAAAAAAATTCACAAGAAATTTTGAGAGTCTGAAAAATTAGCACACTTGCGTTAAAAAAACCCTGCACCAATAATGCCCTGAAAACTGCATGCGTTTATCGCGTTTTTGATGCGTTTTTCCGCAGGTTGGTCCCTGCGTTTTTCCGCAGGTTGGTCCCTGCGTTTTGTTTTTTTTACCATTATCTATGGTACCTGCAGAAAAGAAAAGAAGTGATTGCACATTCTTTTTCTCAAGAAATTCTGCAGAAGGAATGTTCTTGAGGGGGGGGAAAAAAAAAAAACCCCACAGTGTGCACACAGCTAATTTGTTTTCCCATAGGTTCTGCTGGGGAATGTCTGCAGAAAGGTTACAACCATTAGCTCAAGAAATTTCTGCAGCAACAATGCAAAAAAAAAAAAAAACAAAACAAAAACCCCGCAGGTAAAAACGCAGTGTGCGCACAGGGCCTAAAAAAAAGTCTTTAAAATATTTTTGGATGCTATTTGTTAACAGCACAATTTGTTAAACATTTAAAAAAAAAAAAAAAAAAAAAGTTTATTACATTTTTAATGCAATAAATAACACAGGCGCTAATGAACTGCAACAATTTACACACACTAACAATGTTTACAATACCTAATTAATTGTCAATGAGAGAAGCTGCAGGATAAAGAAAAAAAGAACCAAAAAAACCCCAAAACTTTCTGAACCCCCTGTGGAGGACATCACTGCTTCTCGAGCCGCTATCCTTCTCTTCTTGCAGTTGCACAATTGTCGGGAGGAAAAGCATCCCGGACTGATAGAACGGCAGAGATGCGTCATCCACAATATAGTATGTGGTGTAGTCCTGATTGTTCGCGCTTCTGGGTTGCACAGGTTCAGAACTGAGGATATTAGAGGTTTTGATCGGTGGGTGGAAGTGGTTTGTGTTCATATTCCCATTAGGCTTCAGTGGTGCAGACAGTGCACGGTATTGCGATGAAGGCTTTTGGAAACAGTGGTAATGAGACGTCTGTGATAGCAGTTGCACACCCAAGTCTTCCCAAGCAAACCATAGGTCAGAAAGACGACTTTCAAAACGTAAGCGCAGAATGTCAGTCACTCGCCTCAGCAGCAACATTTGCTCCAGCGTCATCACTCCCCTCCATTGCTGGTATTATTAGCATTTCTGGAATGTTTGCAACAAAGTCATTGTTTTCCTCCCTTTTTGCAATTTTCTTTGGCTGATTTTTCCCCAATTAATGATGTGACTCAGGCCATGATGGTTCAGTGGTCGAGAGATCCGTTTAGAGGTCCTTTGTAACAAATGCAAAAAAAAAAAAAAATAATAAGTTTTCAGTATTTCATATTGTGTATGTGAAAGGCTTAGGATACAAAGCGTAAATCTGATACAAGTATGAATTAATATATGTGCCAAAAATGTCTTATAAACTGGCGCACCTGCACTTTTGTTCCTTACCAAAAAAACTCCTGTGATTGTGGGGCTTTTATGTTGCCCAGATTGTACCGGGGTTACTTGATGGGACAGAAGTAGCGGTGGCATCAATACACGGACTGATTCTGTTTGTGTCTCCTGATCACGGGTAAAATGAAGCACAGAAAAAAAAAAAATTAAAATTGCACGAGCGGCATTAAAACACCACAAGAACCTGCCCCCATCTCTGCTGCTTCCACCTTATTGGCACAAATGGAATGTCAGTTGGTGGACAGTCGGGACGGGGCCCGGCCGAGAGAGTCGGGACGGGGCCCGGCCGAGAGAGTCGGGACGGGGCCCGGCCGAGAGAGTCGGGACGGGGCCCGGCCGAGAGAGTCGGGACGGGGCCCGGCCGAGAGAGTCGGGACGGGGCCCGGCCGAGAGAGTCGGGACGGGGCCCGGCCGAGAGAGTCGGGACGGGGCCCGGCCGAGAGAGTCGGGACGGGGCCCGGCCGAGAGAGTCGGGACGGGGCCCGGCCGAGAGAGTCGGGACGGGGCCCGGCCGAGAGAGTCGGGACGGGGCCCGGCCGAGAGAGTCGGGACGGGGCCCGGCCGAGAGAGTCGGGACGGGGCCCGGCCGAGAGAGTCGGGACGGGGCCCGGCCGAGAGAGTCGGGACGGGGCCCGGCCGAGAGAGTCGGGACGGGGCCCGGCCGAGAGAGTCGGGACGGGGCCCGGCCGAGAGAGTCGGGACGGGGCCCGGCCGAGAGAGTCGGGACGGGGCCCGGCCGAGAGAGTCGGGACGGGGCCCGGCCGAGAGAGTCGGGACGGGGCCCGGCCGAGAGAGTCGGGACGGGGCCCGGCCGAGAGAGTCGGGACGGGGCCCGGCCGAGAGAGTCGGGACGGGGCCCGGCCGAGAGAGTCGGGACGGGGCCCGGCCGAGAGAGTCGGGACGGGGCCCGGCCGAGAGAGTCGGGACGGGGCCCGGCCGAGAGAGTCGGGACGGGGCCCGGCCGAGAGAGTCGGGACGGGGCCCGGCCGAGAGTGCTGTTGTGTTAGGTTGGTTTCACACATCCGGCTTTTCGCCGGTTTGCCGGAACCGGCGCTCTCCCATACAGTGACTACAGTACAGTGACAGCGCAACAAGCGCCGGTCACGTGCTGTCATGTGACCGGCGCATGTGACCCGGAAGTTACAGCGCTGTCACTGTACTGTATTGTCTGTACGGGAGCGCGCCGGATCCGGCAAACCAGCGAAAAGCCGGATGTGAAACCGGCCTTACAAGAAAACTGATATTCTGCAGAAAGTAACGATTGCAGTAGTCTTAGCTTCTTACTTTCCACATTCTCGGTAGATTCCGGCAAGCTTCCATGACGTTTTTTGAATTACGCACTAAATCGTTCCATTATTGTCTAAATTAAAGTGATAAAGTGAAATGGTAAAAAAAAAATAAAAAATAAAAAAAACACGTTAAAAACTGTAAACAAAAAACCCAACAGTGTCCAAACCGCTTCTGTAAAGTTGTCCACATATAAAAGGATTGTGGTGAAAACGGCGGTTTCCTTTGTCAAAACCGGACGACACAATACAGTGCAAATGAGGAGCTTTCGTTTGGCGCCTCCATTCATTACAACGGCCAAGAGACCGCAACGCGGCAAACAGGATGAGAATCAGAAGAAAACACAGGTAACAATTTCTACAAATTAAATTGTTAAACATTGCTACATAACACAATATTTACCTTTTTGAACTTTCGATTGCTTCTTCGATCGTCTTCTTGCTGACCAGTGAAATAAATAATGGCGGGCGGTAGAAAGGCGTATGTACACGTTATATCAGGCACCGGTGACACCTTGTATATTAGTAGGTACGCCCCACGGACACCCACAAAGACGGATCCACTCCTCCAGGGCGATGTGTTACCAGATGGTAGTGACTTGTTACCCCATGAAGTTTTATGCTGACACGAGGGTCTCTGCAGCCCCAGGATCACCCCGCAGGTCCGGACCATGATCCACTCTATACACAACAATGGAGAAGGAGCGATCGGCCGTAGACGGGGACCGCGCTCTCCTGAGACTTCAGCCGGGTGGGGTATAAGCCGTAGAGATGGCCGTATCCCCCCGACCATTTACAAATGTACAGACCATGACAAACCCCATATAAACATGTGTATAACAGACCCCATAGAACGCACAGCACACACCGACACCGCGTTTATCCCCAAAAATTTATTTTCGTTTACCAAAAAATGATTATACTGCACGTATCATAAGAGTAAACTTATATAAATTATGTAAAGGAGGAAAAACAACCCCAAGCGTCTGTGTAAGCGGGTCTGATCTGACGGAAGCGGCGCACACTGATCCCATCTGATAAAGACATCATTACCAACAACAAAAAACGGACCCACTGCAGTCAGGTCCCACCAGCGGCGGCCCCCCGAGCTCAAAGCAAAAGCTCAATGTTCAGAAAACAACTGAGACTGTAGAGGATAAGAAAACATGGCTGCCTTCTTCCAGAAAGAGCGTCCCTGCTGCATAGTGAATAGGGATGAGCTGCAATACCCGGAGCAACCTGCAAGCAGGGGTGGCGCTGTCTGCAGAACAAGCTGCCGTATTTTTGATACAAGAATAAAGGGCACGTCCATGAGGGACTGAGAAGCAGCAGAGTCCCTAAAGTGGAAAATCTGCAGCATAAATTACTGTGCAGGGCAGATGTTAAATGCTGCCGAATTTCACTGCAAATCTGCTGCATTTCTGTAATGGAATCCGGGTAAATAATGTCATGATTCAGTGCGGATTTTGCAAAGTTTTTAGGAAAGGAAAAAAAAAAAAAAGTGGTCATCTAACTTTCCTCCAATCAGATATACCGTATATACACTTGAGTATAAGCCAAGGCCCCTAATATTACCACAAAATACTGGGAAGACTGACTCGAGTATAAGGCGAGGGTGGGAAATACAGCAGCTACCTGTGGTAATGTGCCCATAATAACGTGCCTTGTAATGCGCCCCTACTGTGCCCTGTAATAATGTGCCCATACTGTCTCCTGTGGTAATGTGCTCATATTGTGCCCTGTGGTAATGTGCCCATAATAATGTGCCTTGTAAGACGCCCCTACTGCGCCCTGTAATAATGTGCCCATACTGTCTCCTGTGGTAATATGCTCATATTGTGCCCTGTGGTAATGTGCCCATACCGTCTCCTGTGGTAATGCTCCCACATTGTGCCCTATGGTAATGTGCCCATACTGGGCCCTGTGGTAATGCTCCCATATTGTGCCCTGTGGTAATGTGCCCATACTGGGCCCTGTGGTAATGTGCTCATATTGTGCCTTGTAGTAATGTGCCCAAATTATGCACATTACATATATTAGTGATGCACCCTGTAATAATGTGCCCATACTGTCCCCTGTGGAAATGTGCCCATACTGTCCCCTGTGATAATGTGCCCATACTGTCCCCTGTGATAATGTGCCCATATTGTGCCCTGTGGTAATGCGCCCATATTATGCCTTGTAGTAATGCACCCTGTAATAATGTGCCCATACTGTCTCCTGTGGTAATGTACCCATGTTGTCCCCTGTAATAAAGTTCCCATACTGTCTCCTGTGGTAATGTGCCCATATTGTGTCCTGTAGTAATGTGCCTTTTAGTAATGTGCCCACATTGTCCCCTATGGTAATGTGCCCATCCTTTAGTAATGTCCTCATTCATGTTCCCCACTATGCTGTTGTGTGTGTATATATTACATACACAATTCTTCTCACCTATCCTCCGTTCCCACGGTGTCCTCTTACCTGTTTCTTGCGAAGCGCAGGCACATAGACCCCTCGGTGATCGCGGACGGTGCAGGGGCGCTTTACTTCAGTTTAATGCTTTACGGCGCTGCAAATCATTCAAATGAAGTAAAAGTGCAGATGGCAACTGCGGCGGCTCCTGCAGCAGCCGCGATCACCGAGGGGTCTTTGTGCCTGCACTCCGCAAGAAGCAAGAGGACACCGCAGGAAATTTTTTGTGGGACCCTAATAAGCAGAGATAGGAGTTTTCAGCATAAAAAAAGGGTTGAAAAACTCAGCTTATACTCTAGTATATACGGTAATTAAACGGCTTGTCCAGAATTAGAAAGACGGAGGTCGTCGTCTTCCACAAACCGCACCGCCTCTGTCTGTTTTGCAGCTCTGCTCTATCGAAGGGAATGGAGCAAAGCTGCAATACCGCGCACAACCTGAAGGCAGGGGCGGCACTGTTTGCAGCTACAGGGAATCATTTTTTTCTAATCCTGGTAAACTTTAGGGAATGGGGTTTAAATAAACCTATAGATTAGCATTTGCATGCGCAGGCCAGCCAGTGGATATATTTACAGTGAGGGTTAAGAAGGTGGTGGACTATCGCATGGTCTCCCAAGGCGTGGTACTACACAGTGTAGACGCTGGCAGCTTTCCCTGGCAATACCAGCTGCATTTGAATGAGGGTTGTGTTTGATGTACATCCCCTTTAAGAGTCATTGGCATAGTCCACATAATGGCAGAAGCCCTCTGATTGGTCGGGGGCGGAGCTGATGCGTATATAAAGTAATTCCGATCCTCTTGATCGCCAGGTTCTGCACCAAAGATAAACCCTGAAAATTAAAAAGTCTTCGAAAAGCAGAAATGTTGATTGCGTCGTCCCCTTCACCTGAAGCTGTGGTTAGAATAGGATTTGTACATCCATTATAAAAATAACAGAGCGTCCGCAGCCCGGACCCCCGGGGCCAGGACCCCTGCAGAGGAGACGATGAAGGCTGGTAGTGTCCGGAGCAAAATCTCCCTCCATACCAGGAACTGACGAGAATATGCAAAGAGGACACAACAGCGCAGATACCGGCCGTAGCCAGAAACCAGAGGGGCGAAAATTAAAAAATAAAGGATCCTGGAGACTCCCGCCTCGGCTGCCGGGACGGGCGGTGCTCAGGTGTTGTAGCGCGTGCACCGGGCCGGGGGATGCGGCATGTCCAGTACTCGCCTTCTGTCTTCATAGTCGTCAGTGTCCGTGGAATCATCGTTATGTAGAAAACAATCATTGCAGCTCTCCTCCTGCAGAAGAGACAGACAGACGTCAGGTGCTGCCCCCATCAGGAGACGCGCAGGAACTGCACAATGTACAGGGAACGAGGCAGAGGACTTCAGACCACCTCGGGGCCTGTTCTTTACATGCCCATCATATTTGTCAGAAACTATAATTGAGAAATGCGGGGGAAATGTGTTCACATTTAGATTTCTCCTCCGGCCGTTTACTCCCCCCCCCCCCCCCCCTCCCTCCTCCTCCCGTGTATAACTTCCAGCCCTGTTGTCACAACCCCCTCTCCTGGCACTTTTCCCCTGTGGGTGTATATAATGTTCAACCACCTAGTGCTGAGGAGCAGAGAGCAGGAGAGTCCGCACCGCTCTGCTGACCCCATAACTGCAGAGTCCAGATCTCCTCTGGTAATATCAGCACAGACACTGCGACCGCCGGGGGCTTCATGGCTGATCAGCTGCCGCCGTACATCGCCGAGCAACCCCCCGAGCCCAACGCCGAGCAACCCCCCGAGCCCAACGCCGAGCAACCCCCCGAGCCCAGTGCTGAGTGTCAGATTGAGCCATGTAAAGCTGCCACCACTGAACTTTGGAGGAGACGTGTTCTGTGCAGGGACGGATCGCTTTTCTCTGTCTGCGACGGACGAGTCTGGGTTTGGCGACGGACGAGTCTGGGTTTGGCGACGGACGAGTCTGGGTTTGGCGACGGACGAGTCTGGGTTTGGCGACGGACGAGTCTGGGTTTGGCGACGGACGAGTCTGGGTTTGGCGACGGACGAGTCTGGGTTTGGCGACGGACGAGTCTGGGTTTGGCGACGGACGAGTCTGGGTTTGGCGACGGACGAGTCTGGGTTTGGCGACGGAGGATGTTACCTCCTGACTGCATTGTGCCCGCTGTACAGATGGTGGAGGAGGATAATGCTCTGGGCTGTTATCAGGGGGCGGCTGCGGCCCCTTTAGTTCTAGTGATGGGAAATCTTATTTCAGTACAAGACATTGTGGACAATTGTAGCTTCAGCTTTGTGGGAACAGTTTGGTGAAGCCCCTTGTGTTCCCCATTCCTGTGCTCATACAGACATGGAGGGGGATTGTTGCCTTAATTGATGAAGACAGAACAAACGGCTGAATGATCCGCTGTCACACGGCTACGTACGGTAGAAATGGTAGACACTCGAAATGTGGGACACTTCATGTGAAAGCGAGGGATGGTGACATTGAAGACCTCGCCTCTCTTGTCCATCCGGTGGAACGTGTATGTCCCCTCCATATACCCTGAGGTTGTTGAGAAAGTAGTGCAGCTGGTGTACTCGTATCCTCTCCCCGGCCTCAGCTGCGGGTAGTCACCTTTAAAAAAAAATAAAAATGAAGCCTTGCAATGAATGAATTAGAATAGGTCATCAGCGCGGGTTTTTACTCTGTAGTGGTTGAGCTCATTAAAGTTAATGAGATCTGAGCTGCAGTACCAAGAATGGCCACTACACGGTGTGCGGACGGTGATGTCCCAGAGGTCTACACAGTTTAAGGAGACCTCATCTGATACTTTGGAGACTTCTCGTCTGGAGCTTTGCCCTCTTCTCCTCCGGCAGATTCATGTGTAAATGGAGTCAATGTAGCGTTTGATTGTACAGCCTCAAAAGCATGAGCACAACTCTAAGGCCATGTGCACGCGGGACTGTGTACATGTGGATATAGCCGCAGGTTTATGGCAGCCAATCCCTGGAATCCGCTGCTATACATTGCTACAGGATTCCAGCGAAATATCTGCAGAAAACCTGCAGACGTCCCGGCCTCTATCTCCAGTGGAGGGTCGGGATTTCCACAGGTATTGCCGCAGGAATAATTGACATGCAGTTACGTGCGGCTGCGGGACATCCGCACCATTTCCCGCAGCATGGACACATCACTCCGCATGTCCCATAGGATAAACATGGGGAGTGTCTGTACTTTCTAAAACCTGCGGATTTATCAAAAAAAAAAAAATAAAAATAAAAAATCCAGATAAAATTCGCAGGTTTTCCACTGCACAATCCGCAAGTACAGAGTCCCGTGGATACATAGCCTTAAGGCCCCATCACACGCAACGACGTATCTAACGATATATCGCCGGGGGTCACCGATTCCGTGATGCACATCCAGCATCGTTAGCAACGTCGTTGTGTATGACACGCACAAATGACCATTAACGATTGAGTATTTTCTAATTGTCCATCGTTGACACGTCGTTCTTTTTCAAAAAATCATTGATTGTTGAGGACGCAGGTTGTTCGTCGTTCCCGAGGCAGCACACATCGCTACGTGTGACACCTCGGGAACGACGAACTACAGCTTACCTGCGGCCGCCGGCAATGCGGAAGGAAGGAGGTGGGCGGGATGTTATGGCCTCTCATCTCCGCTTCTTTTGGGCGGCCGCTTAGCGACGTCGCTGTGACACCGCACGGACTGCCCCCTTAGAAAGGAGGCGGTTCGCCAACCACAGCGACGTCGCTAGGCAGGTAAGTAGTGTGACTGCTCCAAACGATATTGTGCGCCACGGGCAGCGATTTGCCCGTGACGCACAAACGACGGGGGCGGGTACGCACGCTAGCGATATCGCTGCATGTAACACCCCCTTTAGAGAGTGTCTGGAAACACAAACTATCAGTCTTGGCCTCATCATTCTCAGCATTGGTGAGGACCCCTGAAGTCTGTTATTAAATAATGGCATCTTCTAGAGGAGATGGGAATATCCCTTTAATTTTAGCAATTGGTGGTGAGGGGAGGGGGGTTAGATGGGGTCCTCATTATGGTGCAAATTGTTACCAATTAATGAGATCTGAAAGAATATAATCCAATGGCTTCTGCAGTAGATAAAGTCCTACTCAAAATCTGATGACAGGGGGTTATCTGGGCACAAGTATTGATGCCCTCTGCAGATTGATGGTGGTGGGTGGCAGACCCCTCGGCTCTGGCGGTGCTGGGTATATACATTGAAGAGCTGCTGAGCACAACTCCATTCAAACAATAAGCCGCCAGGGAAAGCACCAGACTGGTTGCGGTGCCAAGTCCGACCCTCACGTATAGGATATTACATATTCTATGGATACATGAGACCAGACAGCCCCTTTAATAGGCAAGACCAGCACCCTCATACATGTTAGCATGTTTGCATGCCGCAGAGTGATACATCCATGACCGGGGCACATCGTGTCACTCACCCACCACTCCGGGGCCTTGCACCTCCTCGACATTGCCCTTTGCATCTGTGATCCTCCAGTAGCGGCTGTCGAGCTGGCACGCTCGCTCTGGCAGCGCATTCTTGGACATCTCCATTCTGGCAAATATAAAGAATGATAACATAGCCCAAAATGTGACCTTTCTTACATTAAAACATCTTTAACTTTGCAGATCAGTAAGATATATCTGTGTCCTGAACTAATGAAATTTCACCTCCTTGCCCTTAAGAGGACAACACTAAAGGCCCCGTCACACACACAACGAGATCGTTGTTGCGTCACCGTTTGTACCAGCCACCGTACCAGCGATCAGGCCCCTGCTGTGAGGTCGCCGGTCGTTGCTGAAGGGTCCGGACCATTTTCTGCAAAGGTGATGTCCTGCCGGGCAGGACGCATCGCTGTGTTTGACACCTAAGGCTGCTTTCACACATCTGGTTTTTGCTGAGCGGCACAATATGGCGCTTTGCAGAAAAAAAACGCAACTTTTTTTTTTGCCGTCGGTTGCGTTTTTTCCCGCATAGACTTGCATTAGCGCCGTATTGTGCCGCATTGCCTTGCGTCCGATTTTTACCGGATGCGGTATATTTAGCCCATGCGGTGGCCGGATGGAACGTTGCATGGCACTTTTGTGCGGCAAAAAAAACCGCACAGATTTACAATGCAAGCCTATGGATGCCAAATGCGGCGTCCTGCGGCAAAAAAAACGCATCTGGCCGCCGGATGAGTTTTGCACTGCGCATGCTCAGTATCAAGCCACATCCGTCAAAAAATGGACGGACCGCATAGAAAAACTTATACAACGGATCCGTTTTTCCCGTCGCATCTGTTGCATAGGTTTTCAGCCGGATTGAGCCACACTGCAAAAACCTGATGTGTGAAAGCAGCCTTACAATGACCTCCTATACAGGTCGCTCATCATTATACAGGTCGCTCATCATTACTGCATCATTGGTAAGATCTGACTGACATCTCACCAGCGACTTAACAGCGATCCTTAGGTTGCATAGTTTTCGGGATCGCTGGTAAGTCGTTAAAATGTGACGGGGGCTTAAAAGGTAGTATGCAAATGTACGAACGCCTTTAATCACTGAGCGATGCATCCATGTTTCCTCCTTTTCTGCTAAGGACCATATTTATTTTTTTTATTATCCCGTTGATATAGACCTGCATTTATTTTTTTTTGCAGGACGAGTAGTTTTGAATAACACCATTCACTTTCCAACATAATGTACTTAATTTGGGGGGGGGGGAGGGGAATGCAAAAGATATTTATGTTACTAGTTAAAAACTTTATATTATCTGAGACCAAGAACGTTATGTTTTATTTACGGGGCCGTTTGATCTTGTTTTCTATGTGTCGAGCTGTAGAGTTATTGGTGCCATTTTTGGAGCACGTTTTATCGCCTCCATAGTCCTCCATAAAGTATAATGTACCCTATAGTCCACCATATAATATGCACAGTATACAATAATGCACCCCCTATAGTCCTCCATATAGTATAATGCACCCCCTATAGTCCTCCATATAGTATAATGCACCCCCTATAGTCCTCCATATAGTATAATGCACCCCCTATAGTCCTCCATATAGTATAATGCACCCCCTATAGTCCTTCATATAGTATAATGCACCCCCTATAGTCCTCCATATAGTATAATGCACCCCCTATAGTCCTCCATATAGTATAATGCACCCCCTATAGTCCTCCATATAGTATAATGCACCCCCTATAGTCCTCCATATAGTATAATGCACCCCCTATAGTCCTCCATATAGTATAATGCACCCCCTATAGTCCTCCATATAGTATAATGCACCCCCTATAGTCCTCCATATAGTATAATGCACCCCCTATAGTCCTCCATATAGTATAATGCACCCCCTATAGTCCTCCATATAGTATAATGCACCCCCTATAGTCCTCCATATAGTATAATGCACCCCCTATAGTCCTCCATATAGTATAATGCACCCCCTATAGTCCTCCATATAGTATAATGCACCCCCTATAGTCCTCCATATAGTATAATGCACCCCCTATAGTCCTCCATATAGTATAATAGGCCCCCGTAGTCCTCCATATAGTATAATGCACCCCCTATAGTCCTCCATATAGTATAATGTACCCCCATAGTCCTCCATGTAGTATAATGCACCCTTTTTATTGCATTCGTTTTGGGGAGATGCGTCAATTCGGTTTTGATTTTTACTCTGTTTACAGTATAGATTAGTTTTATATTTTTATGGATCGCACTTTTACAGAGGTGGGGTACAAATTCTTTTTTTTTTCCCCACCCCAGGAGACTTGAACCTGCGATCATTTGATCATTTATATTGCGTACTTCAGTACAAAATCAGCTTCTCCCATGACACCCGACCATGGGGAGTGCCAGGATAGCTGCGATAGGGGCCTTCATTAGGACCTTGGGCTTGTTGGCCGATTGCCAAAATAGACACCCGCACCCTTCACGTCATTTAAATGCTGCCATGTGTGATCAATAACTTCATTTAAAAGGGAACCTGTCAGGTCCCATACGCACACAGGACCACGAGCAGTTCTGGGTGTATATTGCTAATCCCTCCCTAACTGTCCCTGTATACACTAGCATAGATAAAGGGATCTATAGAAACAGTATTTCTAAAGATCTTTTATCATATGCTAATGAGCGCAAGGACTAGTCCCCTGGGTGTTACTTCCCCTGGCTAGTCGGCCCTATTAGCACGCCCACAGGGGAATGCTAACATGCTAATGAATGCGCAGCGTCAGAGGATGACCTCACTCACCTCTCCGCCATCACCGCCTGACACTGGATTCAAACTGAAGCAGTGCGCATGAGCGAAACTCTGGATGTGCACCGCGCCGAAATCCAGTCTTCGGCAAAAAGGTGAACGAGATCATCCTCCGACGCTGCGCGTTCATTAGCATGTTATCATTCCCCTGTGGGTGTGCTAATAGGGCCGACTAGCCAGGAGAAGTAACACCCAGGGGACTAGTCCCCTCACTCATTAGCATATGATAAAGATCTTTAGAAATACTTTTTCTAAAAGATCTTTATCTATGCTAGTGTATACAGGGATGGTTAGGCTAGGTTCATACAAATTGTATCAGTCACAATCCGCTGCTCTGGTAAACGGAATCCGTTTAGCGGATTCCGTTGTTCCCATAGACTTGTATGAGCGGCGGATTGTGACTGATGATCCTGCGTTCATCCTCCGCCCGACTGATCAGTCATGGAACGACTGACCGCCTGGCGTAAGGAACGCAGCCTGTAACATTTTTTGAGCAGCGCAATCCGTAGGATTTCGCTGCGCATGCTCACTCTGGCTCCCTGCACACATAACCAGGATGCACATCGGGTTACTAAGCAATGCGCTTTGGTTAGTTACCCGATATTTACCCTGGTTATGTGTGCAGGGAGCCAGCGCCAAGCGGTGTAAGCTGGTAACCAAGGTAAATATCGGGTAACCAAGGAAAGTGCTTTGCTTACCCGATATTTAGCCTGGCTACGTGTGCAGGGAGGCCGACACTTCCCCGCTCGGCTCTGCCCCCTCCTGCACTCAGCATGTGTATACACACACACACACACACACACACACACACACACACACACACACACACACACACACCCCTACCTACCTGTCCCCAGCCATGCAGACCGCGGCACCGACGTCCTCAGTGCCACGGCCCCGCTCAGCTCCGCCCCCCCCTCACACAACGGAGTCTGACAAATTCTCTTCTTTGTCATCCGTTGTACAACGCATCAGTCACATGCGTCAAGCAACGCATGTGACTGATGCAAAACAACGGAAATGTGAACCTATCCTTAGGCAGGGATTAGCAATATGCAGCCAGAACTGCTTGTGATTCTGCGTGCATATTGCACCTGACAGGTTCCCGTTAAAGACTGAAACAGCAGCGATCGGGGCAAGCTCTGATCACTGCTGTTAGAGTAGGTGCTGGCTGTATTACACAGCAAGCATGGGCTGCCCTGTGTGGTACAGGATCAGCTCCTGAGTTGATATACACCCACATGGATATGTCACAGATCATTATGGAGTGAATATATGTACATATACCTGTATACAGCCGGGTTCTGTGTACTCACCGTATTCTGTAGGTGAAGAAGTAATGTGGAGGGTGGATGGAGCTCAGCTCCGGCAGGAAGGACGTGGAGACAGATATGGTGATGTCATCAGTAGTAGCCACACAGTCCTTTTCATGCTCGTACCTGGCAGCGATAGCGGGGAATAGCAGAAGTCTATAATAGTCAGCCATTATTAGATCACACTCATACAGGAAGGCTGGTAAGTACCACAAGCATCCGGAGAATGGTGGTTAAAGGGGCGGGCGATTTCCTATTCATATTCCAAAAAAATGGCATAAGAATCAAAGACATTGAGGTGTCTCTTGCCCCCCGGGTGCCCATTGTACAGTCTGCATGGAAACAATACGACAGCTTCCATAGACAAAGGCGGCCGAGCAAGCGCAAAATACCCAGCTCGCAATAATGATCATATATGCTAAATATTGAGTCCGGTGCCCACTGGTGGGTACAGAAGGTCAATCACAAGCGGAACCGATGCAGTATCCAGACCGCAGCACATCTTACTCTTTAGGCTCTGTGTGCACTTGCCGGTTTTTGCCGCGGATTTCCTGCGGTTTTGCTGCAGAAAATGTTCATAACATCTATGTTCCTCTGGGAAAAAAATCCTGTGCGCACTATGTGGAATTTAACAGCTGCATGTTTTGCTGCGGGATTCCCGCAGCAAAAACAATTGCATGTCACTTCTTTTCCGCACGTCGCTGCGGGATTTCACTCCATTGACTCAAATGTAACCGTGCAATCCCGCTTGGAATAACGCAGGCAGCAAATTCTGTGCGGTTCACTGCGTTATTCCCTGCGGTATTTCGCGGTTTACCTCCGGTAATGTTCATCGCTGCCTGCGGTTTTGCAGGGAAGTGATGTCATTACAGGAAGAGGAAGCCGTGCAGAGAGTAAACACACGACACAGACACACACATAGAATACACACACATAGATCACAGACACAGACATATAGAATATACATAGAAATCAAACGGAAATAGAGAAAAAAAAAAACAAAAACACATTGGCTCCGCTGTATTTTTACCGTCCAGCCGAGGTAAGCACACAGCGGCGGCCCAGTATTCTCAGGCTGGGGAGGGCGAGGGGCAGGGTTAATGTCCCCCGCCTCCCTCCCACAGCCGAGAATATCAGCCGCAGCTGCCCTGGGACTGTCGCATGCATTATCTGGCAGTACCGGAGTGTCCCCGGCTCTTCTAGATGCCGTGATGCGGTGGTGATCCAGGTAATAAGGAGTCAATGGCGGCAGACCACCGCCACTAAGTCCAGGCTTGATCATGGCAGCATCTATGAGACAGCTGATATGATGATATGATCAACCCGTAAGTAAAGTGAAACACACACACACAAATCCTCTTTTAAATAAAAACACAAAAAAGCCTTGTTCACCCGTTTATTAACCCCCCCCCCGAAACACAGCTTCGGCGTAATCCACAGGTCCTGCTCTGCTTACATCCAGCCGCAACTGACACAGCGCTGAATAAATGCAGCCTCGCAGCGAAACAGCAAAGTTAACCACAGGACATTTCCCACAGCCGGTAATATGAACTTACTACAGACCGTGAGAAATGCAGCGATCTGTCCTCTTATCTATCTATCTATCCCTCTACCTATCCTTCTGTCTATTTATTTATCTACTATCCATCTCAGAAGGAAATGATTTTTTTTTTTCAATGTGCTTTATTGCATTGAATGCAATAAAACACATGTACCAAACCGCACGCAGCAAAACCGCGGCAATACCGCGATAAAACCACATGCAGTTTTCGGGTGAGGTTTGCCGCAGTTTTTTACCGCTGGTGCGGTAATCTTTTAATGCCTGCGGAATTTTCTTGAGAAAATTCCATTTTCCAGTGTGCACATAGCCTTAAAGTGGTTTTGGACTGTCCACGTATGGAAAGCTCAATCACTAGAACAAAAAAAAAAAAAAAAAATTCTGCAACTATTGTATGTTAATTTTTAACCATTTTCAATACTCCTGCTTGCTGTTAGTGAATTGGAAGCCTTCTTGATTTTTTTTTTTTTTTTTGAAAAATAAAAAAAAAAAAAAAGTAAAATAAAAATCAGAAAGTCACACCCCGCTGGCACAGCTCATTGAGTGTAAGGCTGCCCGTTATCTTACCGGCAGTGTATTGCACGGCCAAGAATCACTGTTAAAACAGCAAATCGCCAGGTTTGCAATTGTGGAGCTCGTACAGGGAAATTAGGGATGGAAGCACATTAAAAAAAAAAAAATTAAAAAAAAAAAGCCAGAGGCTACGTGTACAGAAACACCTGCGTCATCTGGATTTTCAGCTTCTGGGTATAAAGAAGGGATCCATTCACTGGCAGCAAGCAGATATGTTAACCATATTTCTTTAAAATATGAAATTCTTAATACGTGCCCCACACGCAGCCACATGCAGCAGTGACCAGCTCCGTCCACGATACCTGAAAATCTGGTCCCGGATGATGGGATAGTCCTTGGAGACGACATGATTCACATACGTCGTAAACCACTGGGTGAAGGAGGTACCTGCGGCAGAGGAACCCGGTGTGAGGGGCGACACGAAATCTCAAGGGAGGGGGCAGTGACAAGTTGACAGCCATTTCTGCTGACCCCTCTGCACACATGCATGATCAGTTCATCAGAGCGTGCACATAGTCCTATTCCTTTTAAATGCCGTACCCCCCAAATAAAGTGCATACTTCCCTCCTGGACTGACACTGTCCTATGGCAATCTTGCGACTATGTTTATGTTACATCAGCGCTGCAACCAGCCAGCCACTGATCGACTGCAGCGGTCACAAATGAACTGAAATCATGGGGTTGCAGGGGTACACATGGCAGAGAGCAGTCCAGAAGACAATTAGATTTGTTTTTTAATAAATATTTCATTGGTCATAAAAGAGGTATTGAAAAGTGGAGAACCCCTTTAACTTGAGCTTTTTAAGAAAGCTCATGTCTGTTCCGCTCCTTGCGGATCTTACCTGTGACAAACATATCCAGGGCCGCGGGGTTATGTGTCGTCTGGTCCTAAAACACAGAGCAGAGGCCGATTATTGAGTCAAATATCACAATATTGACCATGAGCATTGATGAAACATCCCTGTATTACATAAAGGGTCTTCATTTAAAGGGGGTAGACCACTGTGCAGGCGCCTTCACATGCACCAGAGACCCCAATAATGAGCCGCTATCCACCCCCTTACTCCTGATCAGCTGGGAGATGGCAACCACAATAGAGATCAATGAGTGGGTCCTCCGGGGTCTCTGCTTTGGGGGGGTGGGGAAGGGGGGGGGGGGTTCTTACCGGACACTGATAGAAGATCTCGTTGCGATACCTCCCCTCCGTGTCGGCCAGAGACAGGTACTGACTGAGGCCGGTGTGGATGCAGAATGTGATTGGAAGGCACTGATTGAGCCCGATCCTGCGCTGGTAGCCGCCTGCCGCGGTGTCAATGTCCAACAAGTCCTCGGACCGGTAGTGGTTGGATAACGCCATGCTGCCCATCAGGCTGCGGGGTGCAAACGCGAGAGATGAAGGCAAGAGACGTGCGCAGGTGCATAGTAAAGCAGCCGCTGCGCCATCGAGTGCAGCTCTTACCCGGGTACCACAAGCTTCTGCCCGTTGTGAATCCGCAGGGAACAGCGATAATCATCCGGGAGCTTGGAGCCGATCCTTTCCTCTATGGCGTTCAGATCCTCCTCCTGCACGCCGTCTGCGCCAAGCACAAGCACGCGGTGTGATCAGGGTGGTCTCGGGCGGCCAACATTTTCACAACTTTTTTTGTGCATCTCAAATAACTGATTGCACCACATCCAATGGATTACTTGACTTATAGCGGGTCTTAATATTTGCTCCCATCCAGAGCTGAATTCAGAATTCTGCAGTATCACGTCAGCATTTTCTGCAACATTGTCCAGCTGTAGTGAGCACATCGGGATAGTACCAGACATCTGACTACATCCCCACGTCTCCGATAATAAAAATGACAAGTGACCAGCAGAAGTTTGAATGCAGCTCTGGAGGTATAATGCCACAAATCCTGCTCCTGTAGAGGATACCTTTAAGAGAGCTGATCATTCTGGGGCAGTGTTCTCCCAGATAGGCCTTCAGGGCGTCCCAGGCGGCCTTCAGCTTGGCGTAGTGATGCATGTACCTTCCCAGATCGCTGTAATACTCCAGAAACGTCGCTTTCCAGCTGCAGTTCTTTTGGGCTTTCTTGTCCCTGGAAGAAGAAGTTAAGAGGTCACTAAATTTGTTTTTCATCAGAAACCAGTCAAGAAACAAAAGCAGAGACCCCTTTAAGGCTGCGTTCATAGGTTGAGCCTGAGGTGCAGCCATGATAAAGCCGTAAAACGCGTTGGCACTATCAATCGCACCGTACGCCAAGAGGCATCTCTACTAATGGAGGTGTAGTGACATGGCCATTCATGTGGCTATTAAAGGGATTGTCCATGTTGGGGGGGCTGTTCCTTAAATGCGTGTACTTAGGCTAAAAAAAAATTAAAACCAAACTATTTCTTTGGATTTGGGTCCATTAATCATTTCTTCCCCACTCACTCCGACACCAGCCAGTATCTGCGGCACGGCCACTTCCACAGAGGATCATGGTTGCAAAGTTGGTTAAATCTTCTGTTCAGGAGACTGCAACTGGAATATAAAGAGGACACAATAAAGGGGAGCCCCGGCCGCAGGATTAACAACGAGGGGCGCAAAGGATATTATTAATCACTCAATGTTACATGGAGCCTCGCACCGCGCAGATCGGGGGGTTACTGCCGCCGCCCCGCACGCGATCAGCTCCAGCATAACGCCAGTCCCCGCTATTAACCATGCCATATAGATGGACAAAGGGGGCTCCCTACGTCAGCCCCTCACCCCAGAGGGAGTGTGGTCATGGCAGCCGGAGACATAAATGTCCCCCATGACGGACATCCTGCAAGTATAAGACAAAGCAGAAGTGTCGGGGACGATCACACAGGGCCCCCCGCAGACACAGGGCCCCCCGCAGACACAGGGCCCCCCGCAGACACAGGGCCCCCCGCAGACACAGGGCCCCCCGCAGACACAGGGCCCCCCGCAGACACAGGGCCCCCCGCAGACACAGGGCCCCCCGCAGACACAGGGCCCCCCGCAGACACAGGGCCCCCCGCAGACACAGGGCCCCCCGCAGACACAGGGCCCCCCGCAGACACAGGGCCCCCCGCAGACACAGGGCCCCCCGCAGACACAGGGCCCCCCGCAGACACAGGGCCCCCCGCAGACACAGGGCCCCCCGCAGACACAGGGCCCCCCGCAGACACAGGGCCCGGTCAGGGCCATTCTGCGTTCTTACATCCAGAGGGCAGCGCTCAAAACAACAACAAACAGCAGTGTTTCTGCAGCAGGTCGAGTCGCTGGCACGCGGGCGGTGGATCCGCACTGACCACAATACCGATGTCATGCAGCGGCCCCAATATCACAGGGCCAGATCGCACTGGGGAAGATGGGGCCATCATGTGCAGGAGGGGAGGCGACAGACCGGGCTGTTTACAGCTTCCAGGATCTGTCCCCACCAGATACCGATCCCTGCAGGGGCCGCTCTGCGATAACGACATGTGACCGTTTATCTCCCGGCTCCATGTGCAAACAGATGACACAAGAGAACAACAGCACAAAGTGCAGATCACAGGGAGTCACGGAGAGAGCCTCCTTCTACCAGAGACAGCGCCACCCCGGAGACCAGGACACATCTGGCATTACAGCCCCGTCCCCAGACAGCGGGGGAAGAAGTGCAGCGACAACAAGGTTTATAGGAAGTTTCCTCTCTTTACAATTAGAGACTGCAACAAGTCGCCAGCCGGGGCCACGCTCCGCCACCCCCCGCCACAGGGACAGCCGGGGCCACCCCCCGCCACAGGGACAGCCGGGGCCACCCCCCGCCACAGGGACAGCCGGGGCCACCCCCCGCCACAGGGACAGCCGGGGCCACCCCCCGCCACAGGGACAGCCGGGGCCACCCCCCGCCACAGGGACAGCCGGGGCCACCCCCCGCCACAGGGACAGCCGGGGCCACCCCCCGCCACAGGGACAGCCGGGGCCACCCCCCGCCACAGGGACAGCCGGGGCCACCCCCCGCCACAGGGACAGCCGGGGCCACCCCCCGCCACAGGGACAGCCGGGGCCACCCCCCGCCACAGGGACAGCCGGGGCCACCCCCCGCCACAGGGACAGCCGGGGCCACCCCCCGCCACAGGGACAGCCGGGGCCACCCCCCGCCACAGGGACAGCCGGGGCCACGCTCCGCCACCCCCCGCCACAGGGACAGCCGGGGCCACGCTCCGCCACCCCCCGCCACAGGGACAGCCGGGGCCACGCTCCGCCACCCCCCGCCACAGGGACAGCCGGGGCCACGCTCCGCCACCCCCCGCCACAGGGACAGCCGGGGCCACGCTCCGCCAACCTCAACCCCTCGCCACAGGGACAGCCGGGGCCACGCTCAGCCACAGGGACAGCCGGGGCCACGCGCCGCCACCCTCAACCCCACTCCCCCAGGGACAGCTGGGGCCACCAATGCCCTGTGCCCCCTCGACACCTTACCCCGCACCAGTCGGGGGCCACCCACACCTTGTGCCCTCCAGGAACACCCTCGTCCCCTTCACCAGTCGGGGGGCCTGCCCCTCCCCCCACACCACCTGGGGCCACCCTCCCCCCCGTCTCCCATGACAGCCGGGGCCGCCCTCCCCGCGAGGTTCTGCAGCAGCTGCTCCCTGCGAGGTCTTTTGCTGTTTATGTTGATAATCACGTGCCATTATATATAATACAGTGACAGACAAGGCGTCGTCATGGTGACAATAAATCACTGGAGCCGCCGTCATTGCGGGATTCCATTAAATCGGTGATAATGACACGGACAGATGATCCTCGGGGCGCAGTGACACGGACGCTATACGGCCGATACACGGGGACACGCGGCCGCAGATACCTCAGCAGGTCCCGGAAGTCCAGGTATGACAGGATCAGGAGCAGCGGATCGGACGGCAGATCCGCCAGACCCAGCTCGGTGCTGCCCGCCATCTTGGAGGCGACCAGCTGAGCAAGCGGGACTCCTCCCCTTCCCACTGACAGACACCGCCCATCTACAGCGAAACCACGCCCTATCCGGCATTCCTAAAGTAGGTGAGGGGAGAGGACTCCTCCCTTCTACTGACAGAACACGCCCCCTACAGACCGAATCCACGCCCCCTACTACACTCCCTACAAGTCATGCTGCTGAAGCCCCGCGAGCTGCAGAACACAAGAAGCCACGCGACTCACAATCCACGCGGGACTCAGGAAGAGGCCGATACCTCCGGGCATCCAACGAGAAGGAGACCGGCGACTCCGCTTTTTCGCAGTAACAGACCCCGCCCCCGCTAAGTAAGGCCACACCCAGTCATCAGGCCTAATCTAGAATGTCAGGTGAAACTCCGCCCCTTATGATGGATAGACACGCCCCTCCAAGGAGTGCGCTTAGGGGAGACGGGGGTCGGGGTGTCTCCGCCGATATAGCACGATGACAGCCAGTGTAGACAGGCAGGCATGCCTCTCATCAGGGGAGTGCAGGGAAATCATGGGGTCCCATGGCAGATGTTCTAATTGCCTCCCCCCAAAAAAAATAATATTCGACTGAGTCACATAAGAACCCATCTCACAGCTTCACAGCCCTTACAAAGTCATTTCCCTCCTATTAAAGCCCCTAGATCCCCCTTTCAATGCACCCATAAAGTGTGATGCCAACAAAAGTGCCCCCCAAACACTGACACCCCCAAAGTGACTTCCTCCACAGTACCCTCCATACAGAACAATGACCCTACTGTACCCCCCTCAACTACCACAGCAAAGTATGGTGACCCCCACACAGTATAATCCCCAACTGTGACCCCACAGCCCTCTATGCAGTGTGTTCCCACACCTCTACACACTGTCTTCCATATAGTATAATGCACCCCCATAGTCCTCCATATAGTATAATGCACCCCCATAGTCCTCCATATAGTATAATGCACCCCCATAGTCCTCCATATAGTATAATGCACCCCCCATAGTCCTCCATATAGTATAATGCACCCCCCATAGTCCTCCATATAGTATAATGCACCCCCCATAGTCCTCCATATAGTATAATGCACCCCCCATAGTCCTCCATATAGTATAATGCACCACCATAGTCCTCCAGATAGTATAATGCACCACCATAGTCCTCTGTATAGTATAATGCACTCCCCATAGTCCTCCAGATAGTATAATGCACCACCATAGTCCTCCATATAGTATAATGCACCCCTCATAGTCCTCCATATAGTATAATGCACCCCCCATAGTCCTCCATATAGTATAATGCACCCCCCATAGTCCTCCATATAGTATAATGCACCCCCCATAGTCCTCCATATAGTATAATGCACCCCCCATAGTCCTCCATATAGTATAATGCACCACCATAGTCCTCCATATAGTATAATGCACCACCATAGTCCTCTGTATAGTATAATGCACTCCCCATAGTCCTCCAGATAGTATAATGCACCACCATAGTCCTCCATATAGTATAATGCACCACCATAGTCCTCCAGATAGTATAATGCACCACCATAGTCCTCTGTATAGTATAATGCATCCACATAGTCCTCCAGATAGTATAATGCACCCCCCATAGTCCTCCATATAGTATAATGCACCCCCCATAGTCCTCCATATAGTATAATGCACCCCCCATAGTCCTCCATATAGTATAATGCACCACCATAGTCCTCTGTATAGTATAATGCATCCACATAGTCCTCCAGATAGTATAATGCACCACCATAGTCCTCCATGTAGTATAATGCAGACTTAATGCACCCCCATAGTCTTCCATATATTATAATGCACCTCATAGTCCTCTATATAGTATAATCCACCCCCATAGTCCTCCAGATAGTATAATGCACCACCATAGTCCTCTGTATAGTATAATGCACTCCCATAGTCCTCCAGATAGTATAATGCACCCCATAGTCCTCCAGATAGTATAATGCACCCCCATAGTCCTCCAGATAGTATAATGCACCCCCATAGTCCTCCATATAGTATAATGCACCCCCCATAGTCCTCCATATAGTATAATGCACCCCCCATAGTCCTCCATGTAGTATAATGCAGCCCCATAGTCCTCCATATAGCATAATGCACCCCCCATAGTCCTCCATATAGTATAATGCACCACCATAGTCCTCCATGTAGTATAATGCAGCCCCATAGTCCTCCATATAGTATAATGCACCCCCCATAGTCCTCCATATAGTATAATGCACCACCATAGTCCTCCAGATAGTATAATGCACCCCCCATAGTCCTCCATATATTATAATGCACCACCATAGTCCTCCATATAGTATAATGCACCCCCCATAGTCCTCCATATAGTATAATGCACCACCATAGTCCTCCAGATAGTATAATGCACCACCATAGTCCTCTGTATAGTATAATGCATCCACATAGTCCTCCAGATAGTATAATGCACCACCATAGTGCTACATGTAGTATAATGCAGCCCCATAGTCCTCCATATAGTATAACGCACCGCACCCCCCATAGTCCTCCATATATTATAATGCACCTCATAGTCCTCTATATAGTATAATCCACCCCCATAGTCCTCCAGATAGTATAATCCACCCCCATAGTCCTCCATGTAGTATAATGCACCACCATAGTCCTCTGTATAGTATAATGCAGCCACATAGTCCTCCAGATAGTATAATACGACCCCTCATAGTGGTTAAATGACCAATTTTCACAGATTTGATTAAGAAACTGATGCTTTTAAAGGGTTAAATCTATGAAAATTGGTAACTTGCCCACTTTGATGCCAGCTCTGATGCCCTGAACCCCTTTGGGCCGGGCTGGAGAGACCTGTGTGTGATTCGAGGCGTCTCTGTGTGTGATTTATCCTTCACAATTCCATGCTTCGGTGCCCACTTGATGCTCATTTTTGTGCCACTTTTATAGTCTTTGTATCCGTTTTTAATTGTTTTCACATCATTGCATTGTATTTTATTATTATTATGATTTATTTTTCTTTTTGTTATTAAATCTGTTAAAAACTGAATAGAAAATATTGCAAAAAATAAACCAACTTCGATAGTGTAAAAAATCTATTGTACTGACCCACCACATTTATTTTGTATTGTAGATGGTGACATAGATGGGTGCCGATTCTCCACCGGCCGCAGCGAGCATCACACAAAACGGAAGAACCAAGCCGCAACATCCGTGAGTAAATGTAACATTGATCCTTCATTTATTCATCCATTGAAAGTTGCTACATCGTGGAGCCCTTAGTCATAGAGAATATGAGAACAGTGGGTGAAATAAGTATTGAACACGCCACTTATTTCTAAGTAAATATATTTCTAGCGGTGCTATTGACATGAATGTATCACCAGATGTCAGTAACAACTCATCCAATCCACACAGGCAAAGAAATCAATCCATAGATGTCCATAAATGATGTGTAATAATGAGAAATGACACAGGCAAATAGTATTGAACATATTACTGAAATGTATTTAATACTTGATGCATTCTCCTTTGTTGGTGCTGAAGCTTCCAGACACCTCCTGTATGGAGACACTAGTCGCCTGCATTGCTCAGGTGGAATTTTGGCCCATTCTTCCACACAAACACTCCACTCTTCACATTCCATTCAGGAATGTCTTGGTACATTTGTCCATTCATCCTTCCTTCAATTATATGAAGTTTGCTGAAAAACAGCCGCACACCATGATGTTCACCGAGTTAGGCTAGGTTCACATTTCCGTCAATTTGTATCAGACACAATCCGCGGCTCTGGTAAACAACGGAATCCGGTTGGCGGATTCCGTTGTTCCCATATACTAGTATGAGTGTATGAGCGGCGGATTGTGACTGATGATGCTGCGTTGCATCCTCCGCCTGACTGATCAGTGACTGTCGGGTGGCAGGAACGCAGCCTGTAACGTTTTTTGAGCAGCGCAATCCGTATGTTTTCACTGCGCATGCTCATCGGCGGCCGAATGATCAGCTGAGCGCCTGGCAGCCGCCTTCTGTGAGCGATCAGCTGATCACCCGGTGGCCAGCTCTGTGAGCAATCAGCTGATCACCCAGCGGCCGCCTTCTGTGAGCGATCAGCTAATCACACGGTGGTCGCCTTCTGTGAGCGATCAGCTGATCACCCGGCGGCCGGCTTCTGTGAGCGATCAGCTGATCACCCGGCGGCCAGCTGCTGAGAGCGATCAGCTGATCACCCGGGGGCCGGCTGCTGTGAGCGATCAGCTGATCACCCGGCGGCCGGCTGCTGAGAGCGATCAGCTGATCACCCGGCGGCCGGCTGCTGAGAGCGATCAGCTGATCACCCGGCGGCCGGCTGCTGAGAGCGATCAGCTGATCACCCGGCGGCCGGCTGCTGAGAGCGATCAGCTGTTCACCCGGTGGCCGGCTAATGAGAGCGATCAGCTGATCACCCGGCGTCCGGCTCATGAGAGCGATCAGCTGATCACCCGTCAGCCGGCTCATGAGAGCGATCAGCTGATCACCCGGCGACCGGCTGCTGTGAGCGATCAGCTGATCACCCGGCGGCCGCCTTCTGTGAGCGATCAACTGATCACCCGGCGGCCGCCTTCTGTGAGCGATCAGCTGATCACCCGGCGGCCGGCTTATGAGAGCGATCAGCTGATCACCCGGCGGCCGGCTCATGAGAGCGATCAGCTGATCACCCTGCGGCCGGCTACTGTGAGCGATCCGCTGATCACCCGGCGGCCGGCTCATGAGAGCGATCAGCTGATCACCCTGCGGCCGGCTACTGTGAGCGATCAGCTGATCACCCGGCGGCCGGCTCATGAGAGCGATCAGCTGATCACCCGGCGGCCGCCTCATGAGAGCGATCAGCTGATCACCCTGCGGCCGGCTACTGTGAGCGATCAGCTGATCACCCTGCGGCCGGCTACTGTGAGCGATCAGCTGATCACCCGGCGGCCGGCTCATGAGAGCGATCAGCTGATCACCCGGCGGCCGGCTACTGTGAGCGATCAGCTGATCACCCTGCGGCCGGCTACTGTGAGCGATCAGCTGATCACCCGGCGGCCGGCTCATGAGAGCGATCAGCTGATCACCCGGCGGCCGGCTACTGTGAGCGATCGGTTGATCACCCGGCGGCCGGCTCACGTTTTCTCGCTCGTTTTCTCACGTTCTCTCTCACGTTTTACAACGGAGTCCGACAATGAATTGTTTTTCTTGTCATCCGTTGTACAACGCATCAGTCACAAGCGTCAAGCAACGCATGTGACTGATGAAAAACAACGGAAATGTTAACCTAGCCTTACCTGGGTCTGGCATTGCACTGCATTCATGAATCTGGTATTGTAGTTCCTCATTACTGCCACTAGATGTCAGTATAGGAGCGCAGAGTTATCAGATTGGCGCAGATCCGCTAAATATCAGCGTTGCGGCACCGATAGCAGGTGAATGGGCAGTAATATGAGAGCTCTTTATTTAGTGATGGGCACATATGCGTGAGTTCAGACACCAGTAAGATGTATGCCCACTGCGTGCCGTCATATGGTGCCGCTACGATACTCCATTACTGTGCGTTTTGTCCACTAAAAGCATCTGCCCTGCTATGACATTGGATTGAGCATGCCCTTTGCACAGAAAGCAATTTTGAAAAAAAAAAAAAAGGTCTGTGTTTCTCCATGTGAAGTAGCATGGTACAATAAGGCCTCATGCACCTTAGTGGGGTTTTTTTTATACAATATGGAGCCATAACTGAAGGATACGTTTTCATTTTTGCACTTTCATTTTTTTTTCTTTTCTTCTAAAAATTGTTTTTCCAAAATGTTAAAAAATGTTTAGCTTTTGTATATGTTTCTGAATGAGCTAACTGAAAATCCACCAGTGAGCTCACTCTGACAAGGAGAGTTTGTAGCTCTTTTATTAGTCTTTTTGCAACACTGTGCTGATATATGACCACAGAACACATCAACGTTAAGGGGCTTATTCAGTTCTTTAATATTGGTGGCCTTTCCTTAGAATCTTTCTTTCTTTTAATGACCTTCAGCACTATCTCGAGCCATGGCAACTTGATGGATGAACGCTTTGTAGTAAGATCAATCTTGTGCAGCCTAGATAGGTCATCAATATCCAATCAGTGGGGGTGCGACACCCATCACCGACTCTGATCAGCTGCTCCTGCTGCCGTGTGGGACCAGTTGTGGAGCTGCACAGTGGCGCTCAACTGTATAGTGGCTAAGGACGGGTACTGCACGTCCTAGTGACTGAGGATGGTGCATGACAATGACATCATGTAATAGCACCGACACCGATGAAAGCTGTCGGCAACTGTGTGCAGGCTACACAGGAGGATGCTTTGCGACGTGGAAGCCAGGGATGGTGAGTACAATGTTGTTGTTTTTTTACATTAAACAGAAGGGAGACATATATACCAGGATGGGGACATATATACCAAGAGAGTGACAGTAGATACCAGGAAGGGGACAATATATACCAGGAGGGGGACAGTATACACCAGGAGGGCCCCAGGAGGGAGACAGTAGATATCAGGAGGGGGCAGTATATACCAGATGGGGACAGTAGATACTAAGAGGGCCTCAGGAGGGAGACAGTAAATAACAAGAGGGTGACAGTATATACCAGGAGGGGCCCAGAAGGGAGAAAGTAGATACCAGGAGGGGCCCAGCAGGGGAGACAGTATACACCAGGAGGGCCCCAGGATTGAGACAGTAGATGCCATCAGGGGGACAGTATATACCAGGAGGGGGACAATATATACCTATACCAGGAGGGGTACAGTAGATACCGGGAGGGGGGCAGTATATAGGAGGGGACCAGGATGGGGACTTATATCCCAGAATGATGTCATGTATACCAGGATGGGGACATTTTTACCAGAATAGGGTTATATAAACACCAGGATGTGGGCTAGAATGGGGCACATATAAACTAGGATTGGGGACATATATACCAGGATGGGGAGCTAATTTACGAGGAAGAAGCCCAGGATGGGGGACATTAGAACAGGGTGGGGGACATTACTGCATAATGGGGGGGCGTAACTCGTAAGTCATTATAGGATTTAGAATGCTAAATATAGACATACATATACATACAGTAGATCTGACCAACATAAGGGGGTGGGGCAGGTCCAAATTTTGCATTAGGGCCCATCAAAGTTTACGCCACTGGTTACCAAAGCACTACAAATAATGGGCAATATCTGGACTGGCTGTGGGGTCCCCTGACCTGAATTTACAGCCTCATAGACACATATACGAGGCTGTTGGGTCACCCATCATCCGTACACACACCATGAAATATGTCCATGTGATCTCGGCCTATGCGTGTCTTTACACAGTGTTCTTAGGAAACCCGCCAAACATTTTGTAGAGCCCCATTCTCTGGGTTAGTGAGGTGTTGGGGGAGGGGTTCCAGCGATTAGGACCCCCAGCAATCAGGAAGACACCCCCTTTTCTAACAATAGGCGATTAAAAGTTTATATGTCACTATGTATTGGGTTGGGGGGGGGGGTTTGTGTGTGTTTTTGACATTATAAATCATGTGAGGATCATCCAAGATAAATCTTAAAATCACAAGAATTCTAATGTTGAGACTAAAACACATCGGGCCTATTTCATAAAAAAACCTTTGTCCTTGTTGCCCATAGCAACCAATCAGCTCTTAGCTTTCATGTCTTAAATTGCAATAGTAAAATGAAAGCCGCACTGTGATTGGCTACTATGGGCAACCAAGACAGTTTTTTGTTAAGGCCGGAGTCACACTTGCGTGAGTCTCTCGCAAGTGTGACTCCGGCCTATGCCTCGTTTCATCACGGCTGTCTTAAAGAAAAAGTAAGAACTGTCATGGCTGCCCACAGCAACCAATCACAGCTCAGCTTTCATTTTTTAAACTGCTCTGGTAAAATGAAAGCTGTGCTGTGATTGGTTGCTAGCGGCAACAAGGACAGCTTTTCTTTTTTAGTTAATTTTGATAAATGAGGCCTTTTAATGTTAAAAAATCATATAAAAAAATGGTAGAACTATCTAATGTGCATATGGCCCATCATTATCCATCTTCTCCCATATACTTGCAGTGATGACTAGGATCAGGACCTGTCCTCACTGACAGAACCACCAGTTATCTATGTAAATGGCGGCCAGGATCTGATAACATTATCTTTGCATTAGGGATTGATTATTGGGAGTCATTCAGCCTCAACAGATCAGGACACATCTTGATAGAGAAGCTTTGAAGTCCTAGTGGCTGATAACAGAGGACAGTAGCTGGCAGTGAGATTTGGTGGAAGTGTTTGGGGATCTCATGCCTCATAAGTCACATCTGATAAAAAATGATGACTATCGCCCCCTCTTATTAAAGCTCACTGTGTGTGTTCCAGTTACCTCATTCCTCATTTTACATTGTTTATAACTCGTTTCCTTGGAGACTGACCACCGCTGCTAGGCCGCAGAACATATGCAGTGCTTACAAAGCTCTTTTGTATTGAGCTTGTAAGCGCTGTTGGGATTAACAGGTAACAACGCAAGAAAGGCAGCAGTGGTGGTCGGTTTCCTAGGCAACGAGCTGTAAACAACAGTAAAGTGTTAATATCTAAAGAAAGGCTGCACATTTGAACAAGTAGTAAATTGTAAAAGTACAGTACTTGTTTTTAAAAGCAGTATCCAACAATATCCGTATGTGATGATGGGAATAAACCTTTAACCCTAGAACGCATACCTGGGGCCTTGCAGGCCTGCTAGGATACTTGTTTTCTATTGTAGATTTCTATGGCTGTGCGTTCTAGGGTTAACGTCGAAAAACAAGCAGAGCTGCAGTGTACAGCACAGAGGAGGAACAGATCAGCGGACTGTATCCCGATGACCTATTCCTATGTGTTTAAGGGAAACCTACTACAACACTATATGTGTTAGCACATTTGTGCCCAATTCCCAGAATCAGGGTGAGGTTTTAGGGCCCATAAAACCTATGAGTCTCATCATAAGGGGCCAGTGCAATAGTTATATTACATACAACCCTCCTGTCCAGAAATACTCTGTTCTGCCAGTCACTGCCCCAGGAAGATCAGCACACTCCTCTCCCGCTCTGCCAGTCACTGCCCCAGGAAGATCAGCACACTCCTCTCCCGCTCTGCCAGTCACTGCCCCAGGAAGATCAGCACACTCCTCTCCCGCTCTGCCAGTCACTGCCCCAGGAAGATCAGCACACTCCTCTCCCGCTCTGCCAGTCACTGCCCCAGGAAGATCAGCACACTCCTCTCCCGCTCTGCCAGTCACTGCCCCTGGAAGATCAGCACACTCCTCTCCCGCTCTGCCAGTCACTGCCCCAGGAAGATCAGCACACTCCTCTCCCGCTCTGCCAGTCACTGCCCCAGGAAGATCAGCACACTCCTCTCCCGCTCTGCCAGTCACTGCCCCAGGAAGATCAGCACACTCCTCTCCCGCTCTGCCAGTCACTGCCCCAGGAACATCAGCACACTCCTCTCCCGCTCTGCCAGTCACTGCCCCAGGAAGATCAGCACACTCCTCTCCCGCTCTGCCAGTCACTGCCCCAGGAAGATCAGCACACTCCTCTCCCGCTCTGCCAGTCACTGCCCCAGGAACATCAGCACACTCCTCTCCCGCTCTGCCAGTCACTGCCCCAGGAAGATCAGCACATCCTCTCCCGCTCTGCCAGTCACTGCCCCAGGAAGATCAGCACACTCCTCTCCCGCTCTGCCAGTCACTGCCCCAGGAAGATCAGCACACTCCTCTCCCGCTCTGCCAGTCACTGCCCCAGGAAGATCAGCACACTCCTCTCCCGCTCTGCCAGTCACTGCCCCAGGAAGATCAGCACACTCCTCTCCCGCTCTGCCAGTCACTGCCCCAGGAACATCAGCACACTCCTCTCCCGCTCTGCCAGTCACTGCCCCAGGAAGATCAGCACACTCCTCTCCCGCTCTGCCAGTCACTGCCCCAGGAAGATCAGCACATCCTCTCCCGCTCTGCCAGTCACTGCCCCAGGAACATCAGCACACTCCTCTCCCGCTCTGCCAGTCACTGCCCCAGGAAGATCAGCACACTCCTCTCCCGCTCTGCCAGTCACTGCCCCAGGAAGATCAGCACACTCCTCTCTCGCTCTGCCAGTCACTGCCCCAGGAAGATCAGCACACTCCTCTCCCGCTCTGCCAGTCACTGCCCCAGGAAGATCAGCACACTCCTCTCCCGCTCTGCCAGTCACTGCCCCAGGAACATCAGCACACTCCTCTCCCGCTCTGCCAGTCACTGCCCCAGGAAGATCAGCACACTCCTCTCCCGCTCTGCCAGTCACTGCCCCAGGAAGATCAGCACACTCCTCTCTCGCTCTGCCAGTCACTGCCCCAGGAAGATCAGCACACTCCTCTCCCGCTCTGCCAGTCACTGCCCCAGGAAGATCAGCACACTCCTCTCCCGCTCTGCCAGTCACTGCCCCAGGAAGATCAGCACATCCTCTCCCGCTCTGCCAGTCACTGCCCCAGGAAGATCAGCACACTCCTCTCCCGCTCTGCCAGTCACTGCCCCAGGAACATCAGCACACTCCTCTCCCGCTCTGCCAGTCACTGCCCCAGGAAGATCAGCAGACTCCTCTCCCGCTCTGCCAGTCACTGCCCCAGGAAGATCAGCACACTCCTCTCCCGCTCTGCCAGTCACTGCCCCAGGAAGATCAGCACACTCCTCTCCCGCTCTGCCAGTCACTGCCCCAGGAACATCAGCACACTCCTCTCCCGCTCTGCCAGTCACTGCCCCAGGAAGATCAGCACATCCTCTCCCGCTCTGCCAGTCACTGCCCCAGGAACATCAGCAGACTCCTCTCCCGCTCTGCCAGTCACTGCCCCAGGAAGATCAGCACACTCCTCTCCCGCTGCTATCATTCCCAATGATCTTTTGAGCCAGCGAGTGCGGTGATGAAGTATCAGCCAGAGATGAAGCCGGGGTTTGATAAGCTGCCATGAAGACAAGATGAACAGGTCCTAATCTTGATCTTGGCAGACAGCAGTTCCTTCTGATGTCACCACATCACTATCACTGGATCTGTAGAGAACTTTGATGTGGAGTGGACACCAGTGACCAGGCAGCCATGATGTCCATGCGTATATGTCACTTCTCACAGACTTATGGTGACCGCAGTGGCCATTGATCATTTTGGAATTGGGGATTTATAGGGGATCTGTTATTTGCCATAAATATGTATTTTCTAATCCTGGTATAAATGCCGCTGTTTTTCTGAATCCGGCGTTATTTTTCTTTTGTTCCTGCGCCTCTCTGTTCATGAGATATGGCTCTTTTTTCCCTGTATGTACATTTAGTCTTTTTAGGCAAGTGGGTGTGGAACTCAATAAGATGCCCATAAAAGGAGTTGAGGAGCACGCCCAGTTGGCTAAGAATATAAGGTTTCAATACAGAAAAGAAGGGGCTGTATCTCAGGAATGGAGAGTCACAGGAACAAAAGAAAAACTTCGCCGGATTCAGGAGAACAGCGGCATTTATACCAGTTTTTAAAAATACATATTTATGATACTTGAACATTTATGACACATGACCGGTAATCTTTAAAGGAGTGTGCACACTTGCATCATGTTTTCCATAATATTCAAAAATAGTGTAGAGTGGTGTCTCTGGACACAAGAGGCTCCAAACAGAGTCAGAGGTGTCTGTATCCTTTATATAAATACCAGACAACCCTGAAGATTTAAGTAGCTTCATCCAATCATTTAATTTTGGGGTACAGTTCAACTTACGCATAGCTGAATCTGAAAATGTAACGATCTGACTATAATATTTTGATCATATGCATACATCGTCTGTTATAATTGGAGGATATTTACCCCCTTGTTTATTTTGGTGGCCTTAAGGATGGTCACTCGGATTTTCGGGACCAGATAGCTGTAAGATCCATGTTATTACAGGGATGTACATTGACAGGGGAGCTGCTCCAGGTATTACCACGGGGCTGAATTGCCAATCTCACCCCCGATGTCTGCTGTAATCTGCACGGAAACAGCTTTCATATTAAAGCTCTGTAATTAAATATCTGTAAATCTTCATTCAAAAGACGTCAAACTTTTTAAAGAACCTTTACCAATGTCTCCTTCCCCTATAGTACTAAGTAAATCAAAGTCAATCTCTGCAAGGTGCAAAGAGAACCCATATGGACAATCGATTGGCTGCAGCATGTTCATCCAAAAAGGACAAGATGGTCGGGGGACCCTAGCAGCAAAGAGCGGAGTGGGATGGATACCTGTAACCTCTATAAATGTTGATGGTCAACCCTCATCCTCTCTGATCCCCCGCACTCAAGTGTCTACACGGCCAGGATTACTGCTAGTCTCAGCTTCGACACACCGAAAGTGCAGCTCCGCCACTCTCAGCATCGACACACAGAAAGTGCAGCTCCGCCACTCTCAGTATCGACACACAGAAAGTGCAGCTCCGCCACGCTCAGTATCAACACACAGAAAGTGCAGCTCCGCCACTCTCAGCATCGACACACAGAAAGTGCAGCTCTGCCACTCTCAGCATCGACACACAGAAAGTGCAGCTCCGCCACTCTCAGCATCGACACACAGAAAGTGCAGCTCCGCCACTCTCAGTATCGACACACAGAAAGTGCAGCTCCGCCACGCTCAGTATCAACACACAGAAAGTGCAGCTCCGCCACTCTCAGCATCGACACACAGAAAGTGCAGCTCTGCCACTCTCAGCATCGACACACAGAAAGTGCAGCTCCGCCACTCTCAGCATCGACACACAGAAAGCGCAGCTCTGCCACTCTCAGCATCGACACACAGAAAGTGCAGCTCCGCCACTCTCCGCATCGACACACAGAAAGTGCAGCTCCGCCACTCTCAGCATCAACACACAGAAAGTGCAGCTCCGCCACTCTCAGCATCGACACACAGAAAGTGCAGCTCCGCCACTCTCAGCATCGACACACTGAAAGTGCAGCGCCGCCACTCTCAGCATCGACACACAGAAAGTGCAGCTCTGCCACTCTCAGCATCGACACACAGAAAGTGCAGCTCTGCCACTCTCAGCATCGACACACAGAAAGTGCAGCTCCACCACGCTCAGCATCGACACACAGAAAGTGCAGCTCTGCCACTCTCAGCATCGACACACAGAAAATGCAGCTCCACCACTCTCAGCATCGACACAGAGAAAGTGCAGCTCCGCCACTCTCAGAATCGACACACAGAAAGTGCAGCCCCGCCACTCTCATCATCGACACACAGAAAGTGCAGCCCCGCCACTCTCAGAATCGACACACAGAAAGCGCAGCTCTGCCACTCTCAGCATCGACACACAGAAAGCGCAGCTCCGCCACTCTCAGCATCGACACACAGAAAGCGCCGCTCCGCCACTCTCAGCATCGACACACAGAAAGCGCAGCTCCGCCACTCTCATCATCGACACACAGAAAGTGCAGCGCCGCCACTCTCAGCATCGACACACAGAAAGTGCAGCTCTGCCACTCTCAGCATCGACACACAGAAAGTGCAGCTCCACCACTCTCAGCATCGACACAGAGAAAGTGCAGCTCTGCCACTCTCAGCATCGACACACAGAAAATGCAGCTCCACCACTCTCAGCATCGACACAGAGAAAGTGCAGCTCTGCCACTCTCAGCATCGACACACAGAAAATGCAGCTCCACCACTCTCAGCATCGACACACAGAAAGCGCAGCTCCGCCACTCTCATCATCGACACACAGAAAGTGCAGCGCCGCCACTCTCAGCATCGACACACAGAAAGTGCAGCTCTGAAACTCTCAGCATCGACACACAGAAAGCGCAGCTCCGCCACTCTCAGCATCGACACACAGAAAGTGCAGCCCTGCCACTCTCAGCATCGACACACAGAAAGTGCAGCCCTGCCACTCTCAGCATCGACACACAGAAAGTGCAGCCATGCCACTCTCAGCATCGACACACAGAAAGCGCAGCTCCGCCACTCTCATCATCGACACACAGAAAGTGCAGCGCCGCCACTCTCAGCATCGACACACAGAAAGTGCAGCGCCGCCACTCTCAGCATCGACACACAGAAAGTGCAGCTCTGCCACTCTCAGCATCGACACACAGAAAATGCAGCTCCACCACTCTCAGCATCGACACACAGAAAGCGCAGCTCCGCCACTCTCATCATCGACACACAGAAAGTGCAGCGCCGCCACTCTCAGCATCGACACACAGAAAGTGCAGCTCTGAAACTCTCAGCATCGACACACAGAAAGCGCAGCTCCGCCACTCTCAGCATCGACACACAGAAAGCGCAGCCCCGCCACTCTCAGCATCGACACACAGAAAGCGCAGCTCCGCCACTCTCATCATCGACACACAGAAAGTGCAGCGCCGCCACTCTCAGCATCGACACACAGAAAGTGCAGCTCTGAAACTCTCAGCATCGACACACAGAAAGCGCAGCTCCGCCACTCTCAGCATCGACACACAGAAAGCGCAGCCCCGCCACTCTCAGCATCGACACACAGAAAGCGCAGCTCCGCCACTCTCAGCATCGACACACAGAAAGCGCAGCTCTGCCAGTCCTTGGATGGGTCGGTGCCCGCAGTCGCCAGTGATCAGCTGTTCGGGAATTTCCTATGTGGAGCTGGAAGCACAAACCAGACCTGGAAAGTGTCAGAACAGGAGCACGGGGACTCGGGGAGGTGCGCGTCCCTCCTGTTATGTACAATGGCCTTACATTAAAGCAGAATTTCTATGGACAGGATATTCAGAGCAGACAAGACTTTTATATCCGACTAATAGAAAAAACCTCATTACACCATTTAAATATACTTTGTAAAATTCAGTAAAGTTTCTGCTGACACAAAACATACATCACATTATACTTAGTATTTCGTTCTGCTCCTCGTGCTCCTTAGGGTTGGGCTCCATAATCCAGATCCATAAAATAATGTGCATACATTAAATGTGCACCATATTACAGCATCATCAGGCGGCACACATTGTACTGAACTGTATCAAATAGATGATACAATTTAAGTATGACTCTGTTTCCAAAATCTAAAAGTATTCACTTTGTTTTTACATTTTCTTTTCATGTCCACCTGAGCATCAGTTACATTTTACATACATTACTTATCCTGGACTGATCCTGTATTATACTCCAGAGCTGCACTCACTATTCTGCTGGTGCAGTCACTGTGTACATGCATTACATTACTGATGCTGAGTTACCTCCTGTATTATACTCCAGTGCTGCACTCACTATTCTGCTGGTGCAGTCACTGTGTACATGCATTACATTACTGATGCTGAGTTACTTCCTGTATTATACTCCAGTGCTGCACTCACTATTCTGCTAGTGCAGTCACTGTGTACATGCATTACATTACTGATGCTGAGTTACCTCCTGTATTATACTCCAGAGCTGCACTCACTATTCTGCTGATGCAGTCACTGTGTACATACATTACATTACTTATCATGTACTGATCCTGAGTTACATCCTGTATTATACTCCAGAGCTGCACTCACAATTCTGCTGGTGCAGTCACTGTGTACATGCATTACATTACTGATCCTGAGTTACCTTCTGTATTATACTCCAGAGCTGCACTCACAATTCTGTTGGTGCAGTCACTGTGTACATACATTACATTACTGATCCTGAGTTACCTCCTGTATTATACTCCAGAGCTGCACTCACTATTCTGCTGGTGCAATCACTGTGTACATACATTACATTACTTATCATGTACTGATCCTACGTTACATCCTGTATTATACTGCAGAGCTGCACTCACTATTCTGCTGGTGAAGTCACTGTAAACATACATTACATTATCATATAACTTCGGATCAGTACATGATGAGTAATGTAATTTATGTACACAGTGACTCCAGCACCAGAATAGTGAGTGCAGCTCTGGGATATAATACAGGATGTAACTCCGGATCAGCACAGGATAAGTAATGTATGTACACAGTGACTAAACTAACAGAACAGTGAGTGCAGCTCTGAAGTATAATACAGGATGTAACTCAGAATCAGTACAAAATCAGTAATGTATGTACACAGTGACTGCACCAGCAGAATAGTGAGTGCAGCTCTGGAGTATAATACAGGAGGTAACTCAGGATCAGTAATGTAATGTATGTACACTGTGACGCCACCAGCAGAATAGTGAGTGCAGCTCTGGAGTATAATACAGGAGGTAACTCCGGATCAGTAATGTAATGTATGTACACTGTGACGCCACCAGCAGAATAGTGAGTGCAGCTCTGTAGTATAATACAGGATGTAACTCAGGATCAGTAATGTAATGCATGTACACAGTGACTGCTCCAGCAGAATAGTGAGTGCAGCTCTGGAGTATAATACAGGAGGTAACTCCGGATCAGTAATGTAATGTATGTACACTGTGACGCCACCAGCAGAATAGTGAGTGCAGCTCTGTAGTATAATACAGGATGTAACTCAGGATCAGTAATGTAATGCATGTACACAGTGACTGCTCCAGCAGAATAGTGAGTGCAGCTCTGGAGTATAATACAGGATGTAACTCAGGATCAGTAATGTAATGTTAGAAAATAAATACTCCATCAGCAGAATAGTGAGTGCAGCTCTGGAGTATAAGTCAGGCATAACTCTGCACTCTATTGTAAAAAAGAATAAAATTGGTGTGAAAGTGCCAATGTGAGCCAAGCCTATGGTAATGGAATATTTTGGCGTATTCCCTCACCCTGGAGCCTCGGAGTGCGCTGTATATACCATTCCACGCTGTATATACCACTCCACACTGTATATACCACTCCACACTGTATATACCCTTCCACACAGGGAGAAGTATGTCAGTTACATTTACATGGTCATTAACCCTTCAACAACAAAGAAAGGTTAATCTTAAAAATCAAAACGTGGAAACGAAGGACAGAAACTCTCGTTTTGCATAGATTATCTGGAATTGGCCAATGGTATTTACACATCATCCTTCCACTCGCTGCCAATAATTGCAGCATAGGACGACATCAACGTCACCAAATAGTTTTGCAGTAGTTTGAAGACTTTTTGATTGTAGGTTTTACATAATCCATGGGAGGAATCCACTGAAATAATGTCCCATTCTTCTCAATGTAGAAGCATCGTGGTGAGGACAGAAGAAGGACCATCTTGTGCCTCCGCTGGCCGAGACCATCTTGTGCCTCCGCTGGCCGAGACCATCTTGTGCCTCCGCTGGCTGAGACCATCTTGTGCCTCCGCTGGCTGAGACCATCTTGTGCCTCCGTTGGCCGAGACCATCTTGTGCCTCCGTTGGCCGAGACCATCTTGTGCCTCCGCTGGCCGAGACCATCTTGTGCCTCCGCTGGCCGAGACCATCTTGTGCCTCCGCTGGCCGAGACCATCTTGTGCCTCCGCTGGCCGAGACCATCTTGTGCCTCCGCTGGCCGAGACCATCTTGTGCCTCCGCTGGCCGAGACCATCTTGTGCCTCCGTTGGCCGAGACCATCTTGTGCCTCCGCTGGCCGAGACCATCTTGTGCCTCCGCTGGCCGAGACCATCTTGTGCCTCCGCTGGCCGAGACCATCTTGTGCCTCCGTTGGCCGAGACCATCTTGTGCCTCCGTTGGCCGAGACCATCTTGTGCCTCCGTTGGCTGAGACCATCTTGTGCCTCCGTTGGCTGAGACCATCTTGTGCCTCCGTTGGCCGAGACCATCTTGTGCCTCCGTTGGCCGAGACCATCTTGTGCCTCCGTTGGCTGAGACCATCTTGTGCCTCCGTTGGCCGAGACCATCTTGGACGTCCACCTCGGCCTCAGTGTACTAAGAAACTCAATGTCAGTTGTGAATGCCATAGTGTGTGATCTACTTAGTGACTTCAAAGACTACGATAGCGGCTCCAGCAGAGGCTACATCATCCCGTTAAGTTTGGTCCATTCATAGATGTCCTGCTCGCACACAATGTCCGAGTTAATGAGCAGGTAACGGTCACCGACGCAGAAATGTTTCTGACACGCCGCGCACTTGAAGCACTCCAGGTGGTAGACTTTGTCCTTCACCCGCATGGTCATCTCATAGGCTCGGATCCTCTTGTCACATGAGGCACACAAACCATCCTGGCCAAAAAGTCTGGTAAAAGGAATCACACATAGGACAATGTCAGGTGATGGGAAGTATCTAATGCATGATACAATGTACGAAGAATATAGAATAATGGACTGTACAATGTAGGATGATGGATGTACAATGTAGGATGATGGCTGTACAATGTAGGATGATGGATGTACAATGTAGGATGATGGATGTACAATGTAGGATGATGGCTGTACAATGTAAGATGATGGATGTACAATGTAGGATGATGGCTGTACAATGTAGGATGATGGCTGTACAATGTAGGATGATGGCTGTACAATGTAGGATGATGGATGTACAATGTAGGATGATGGCTGTACAATGTAGGATGATGGCTGTACAATGTAGGATGATGGATGTACAATGTAGGATGATGGCTGTACAATGTAGGATGATGGCTGTACAATGTAGGATGATGGCTGTACAATGTAGGATGATGGATGTACAATGTAGGATGATGGCTGTACAATGTAGGATGATGGCTGTACAATGTAGGATGATGGCTGTACAATGTAGGATGATGGATGTACAATGTAGGATGATGGCTGTACAATGTAGGATGATGGATGTACAATGTAGGATGATGGCTGTACAATGTAGGATGATGGATGTACAATGTAGGATGATGGATGTACAATGTAGGATGATGGATGTACAATGTAGGATGATGGATGTACAATGTAGGATGATGATGGCTGTACAATGTAGGAAGATGGATATACAATGTAGGATGATGGATGTACAATGTAGGATGATGGCTGTAGGATGATGATCTGTACAATGTAGGATGATGGATGTACAATGTAGGATGATGGATGTACAATGTAGGATGATGATGGCTGTACAATGTAGGAAGATGGATATACAATGTAGGATGATGGATGTACAATGTAGGATGATGGCTGTAGGATGATGATCTGTACAATGTAGGATGATGGATGTACAATGTAGGATGATGGATATACAATGTAGGATGATGGATGTACAATGTAGGATGATGATCTGTACAATGTAGGATGATGGATGTACAATGTAGGATGATGATGGCTGTACAATGTAGGAAGATGGATATACAATGTAGGATGATGAATAGTACTATGTAGGATGATGGATGTACAATGTAGGATGATGGATGTATAATGTAGAATGATGGATGACACACTGTAGGATGATGGATGTACACTGTAGGGTGATGGATGGACACTGTAGGGTGATGGATGCACACTGTAGGGTGATGGATGTATACTGTAGGATGATGGATATACACTGTAGGGTGATGGATGTACACTGTAGGGTGATGGATGTAGGATGATGGATGTACAATGTAGGATGATGGATGTGCACTGTAGGATGATGGATGTACAATGTAGATGATGGATGTACAATGTAGATGATGGATGTACAATGTAGATGATGAATGATACACTGTAGGGTGATGGATGTACACTGTAGGGTGATGGATGTACAATGTAGGATGATGGATGTGCACTTTAGGGCGATGGATGTAGGGTGATGGATGTACAATGTAGGGTGATGGATGTACACTGTAGGATGATGGATGTACACTGTAGGGTGATGGATGTAGGATGATGGATGTACAATGTAGATGATGGATGATACACTGTAGGGTGATGGATGTACAATGTAGGATGATGAATGTGCACTGTAGGGTGATGGATGTAGGATGATGGATGTACACTGTAGGATGATGGATGTACACTGTAGGATGATGGATGTACACTGTAGGGTGATGGATGTAGGATGATGGATGTACAATGTAGATGATGGATGATACACTGTAGGGTGATGGATGTACAATGTAGGGTGATGGATGTACAATGTAGGATGATGAATGTGCACTGTAGGGTGATGGATGTAGGATGATGGATGTACACTGTAGGATGATGGATGCACACTGTAGGATGATGGATGCACACTGTAGGATGATGGATGTAGGATGATGGATGTACACTGTAGGATGATGGATGTACACTGTAGGATGATGGATGCACACTGTAGGATGATGGATGTACACTGTAGGATGATGGATGTACACTGTAGGATGATGGATGTACACTGTAGGATGATGGATGTACACTGTAGGATGATGGATGTACACTGTAGGATGATGGATGCACACTGTAGGGTGATGGATGTACAATGTAGGATGATGGATGTGCACTGTAGGGCGATGGATGTAGGATGATGGATGTGCACTGTAGGGCGAAGGATGTAGGATGATGGATGTGCACTGTAGGGCGATGGATGTAGGGTGATGGATGTACACTGTAGGCTGATAGATGTACACTGTAGGGTGATGGATGTACACTGTAGGATGATAGATGTACACTGTAGGGTGATGGATGTACTATGTAGATGATGGATGTACACTGTAGGGTGATGGATGTACACTGTAGAGATGGATGTACAATGTAGGATGATGGATGTGCACTGTAGGGCGATGGATGTAGGATGATGGATGTGCACTGTAGGGCGATGGATGTAGGGTGATGGATGTACACTGTAGAGTGATGGATGTACACTGTAGGATGATAGATGTACACTGTAGGGTGATGGATGTACACTGTAGGATGATAGATGTACACTGTAGGGTGATGATGTACTATGTAGATGATGGATGTACACTGTAGGGTGATGGATGTGCACTGTAGAGTGATGGATGTACACTGTAGGATGATAGATGTACACTGTAGGGTGATGGATGTACTATGTAGATGATGGATGTACACTGTAGGGTGATGGATGTAGGGTGATGGATGTACACTGTAGGGTGATGGATGTACACTGTAGGATGATGGATGTACTATGTAGATGATGGATGTACTATGTAGATGATGGATGTACAATGTAGGATGATGGATAGTACTGAGAATAATGAAGTATACACTGTAGGGTGATGGATGTACAATGTAGGATGATGGATGTATAATGTAGGATGATGGATGTACAATGTAGGATGATGGATAGTACTGAGAATAATGAAGTATACACTGTAGGATGATGGATGTACACTGTAGGGTGATGGATGTACTATGTAGATGATGGATGTATAATGTAGGATGATGGATAGTACTGAGAATAATGAAGTATACACTGTAGGGTGATGGATGTACAATGTAGGATGATTGATGTATAATGTAGGATGATGGATGATACACTGTAGGATGATTGATGTATAATGTAGGGTGATGGATGCACACTGTAGGATGATGGATGTACACTGTAGGATGATGGATGTACACTGTAGGATGATGGATGTACTATGTAGATGATGGATGTACAATGTAGGATGATGGATAGTACTGAGAATAATGAAGTATACACTGTAGGATGATGGATGTACACTGTAGGGTGATGGATGTACAATGTAGGATGATGATGGATGTACAATGTAGGATGATGGATGTATAATGTAGGGTGATGGATGTACACTGTAGGATGATGGATGTACACTGTAGGATGATGGATGTACACTGTAGGGTGATGATGTACTATGTAGATGATGGATGTACACTGTAGGGTGATGGATGTGCACTGTAGAGTGATGGATGTACACTGTAGGATGATAGATGTACACTGTAGGGTGATGGATGTACTATGTAGATGATGGATGTACACTGTAGGGTGATGGATGTAGGGTGATGGATGTACACTGTAGGGTGATGGATGTACACTGTAGGATGATGGATGTACTATGTAGATGATGGATGTACTATGTAGATGATGGATGTACAATGTAGGATGATGGATAGTACTGAGAATAATGAAGTATACACTGTAGGGTGATGGATGTACAATGTAGGATGATGGATGTATAATGTAGGATGATGGATGTACAATGTAGGATGATGGATAGTACTGAGAATAATGAAGTATACACTGTAGGATGATGGATGTACACTGTAGGGTGATGGATGTACTATGTAGATGATGGATGTATAATGTAGGATGATGGATAGTACTGAGAATAATGAAGTATACACTGTAGGGTGATGGATGTACAATGTAGGATGATTGATGTATAATGTAGGATGATGGATGATACACTGTAGGATGATTGATGTATAACGTAGGGTGATGGATGCACACTGTAGGATGATGGATGTACACTGTAGGATGATGGATGTACACTGTAGGATGATGGATGCACACTGTAGGGTGATGGATGTACAATGTAGGATGATGGATGTGCACTGTAGGGCGATGGATGTAGGATGATGGATGTGCACTGTAGGGCGATGGATGTAGGATGATGGATGTGCACTGTAGGGCGATGGATGTAGGGTGATGGATGTACACTGTAGGCTGATAGATGTACACTGTAGGTTGATGGATGTACACTGTAGGATGATAGATGTACACTGTAGGGTGATGGATGTACTATGTAGATGATGGATGTACACTGTAGGGTGATGGATGTACATTGTAGAGATGGATGTACAATGTAGGATGATGGATGTGCACTGTAGGGCGATGGATGTAGGATGATGGATGTGCACTGTAGGGCGATGGATGTAGGGTGATGGATGTACACTGTAGAGTGATGGATGTACACTGTAGGATGATAGATGTACACTGTAGGGTGATGGATGTACACTGTAGGATGATAGATGTACACTGTAGGGTGATGGATGTACTATGTAGATGATGGATGTACACTGTAGGGTGATGGATGTAGGGTGATGGATGTACACTGTAGGGTGATGGATGTACACTGTAGGATGATGGATGTACTATGTAGATGATGGATGTACTATGTAGATGATGGATGTACAATGTAGGATGATGGATAGTACTGAGAATAATGAAGTATACACTGTAGGGTGATGGATGTACAATGTAGGATGATGGATGTATAATGTAGGATGATGGATAGTACTGAGAATAATGAAGTATACACTGTAGGATGATGGATGTACACTGTAGGGTGATGGATGTACTATGTAGATGATGGATGTATAATGTAGGATGATGGATAGTACTGAGAATAATGAAGTATACACTGTAGGGTGATGGATGTACAATGTAGGATGATTGATGTATAATGTAGGATGATGGATGATACACTGTAGGATGATTGATGTATAATGTAGGGTGATGGATGCACACTGTAGGATGATGGATGTACACTGTAGGATGATGGATGTACACTGTAGGATGATGGATGTACTATGTAGATGATGGATGTACAATGTAGGATGATGGATAGTACTGAGAATAATGAAGTATACACTGTAGGATGATGGATGTACACTGTAGGGTGATGGATGTACAATGTAGGATGATGATGGATGTACAATGTAGGATGATGGATGTACACTGTAGGGTGATGGATGTGCACTGTAGAGTGATGGATGTACACTGTAGGATGATAGATGTACACTGTAGGGTGATGGATGTACTATGTAGATGATGGATGTACACTGTAGGGTGATGGATGTAGGGTGATGGATGTACACTGTAGGGTGATGGATGTAGGGTGATGGATGTACACTGTAGGGTGATGGATGTACACTGTAGGATGATGGATGTACTATGTAGATGATGGATGTACTATGTAGATGATGGATGTACAATGTAGGATGATGGATAGTACTGAGAATAATGAAGTATACACTGTAGGGTGATGGATGTACAATGTAGGATGATGGATGTATAATGTAGGATGATGGATGTACAATGTAGGATGATGGATAGTACTGAGAATAATGAAGTATACACTGTAGGATGATGGATGTACACTGTAGGATGATGGATGTACACTGTAGGGTGATGGATGTACTATGTAGATGATGGATGTATAATGTAGGATGATGGATAGTACTGAGAATAATGAAGTATACACTGTAGGGTGATGGATGTACAATGTAGGATGATGATGGATGTACAATGTAGGATGATGGATGTATAATGTAGGGTGATGGATGTACACTGTAGGATGATGGATGTACACTGTAGGATGATGGATGTACTATGTAGATGATGGATGTACAATGTAGGATGATGGATAGTACTGAGAATAATGAAGTATACACTGTAGGATGATGGATGTACACTGTAGGGTGATGGATGTACAATGTAGGATGATGGATGTATAATGTAGGATGATGGATGTACACTGTAGGGTGATGGATGTACAATGTAGGATGATGGATGTATAATGTAGGATGATGGATGTACACTGTAGGGTGATGGATGTACAATGTAGGATGATGGATGTATAATGTAGGATGATGGATGTACAATGTAGGATGATGGATGTACACTGTAGGGTGATGGATGTACACTGTAGGGTGATGGATGTATAATGTAGGATGATGGATGTACAATGTAGGATGATGGATGTATAATGTAGGATGATGGATGTACACTGTAGGGTGATGGATGTACACTGTAGGGTGATGGATGTATAATGTAGGATGATGGATGTACAATGTAGGGTGATGGATGTACAATGTAGGGTGATGGATGTACACTGTAGGGTGATGGATGTACACTGTAGGGTGATGGATGTACAATGTAGGATGATGGATGTATAATGTAGGGTGATGGATGTACACTGTATGATGATGATGCACACTGCAGATGATTACGTATGAGCTGTATGCTGATGGACATTACAGACATGTATTGGATTTACATGTATGATGGCGGTATTAGACAGTTAACCCTTCTCTGTACCTCAGGTAATCTCTCCGGCACAGCTTGCGTCCTAGTTTGTAGTAAAGTCTCCTCCCGACTTCCCCTAGCCGGCATCCGCACAGGTCACAGCTCAGACAGTCCTCGTGCCAGTATTGGTCGATGGCCTTCAGGAAGTAGCGGTCCCCAATATTCTGCTGGCAGCCCCCACATGTGAGGAGTGAGGGTGGGATCTGCAGGACCTCGTCCACCGGCTCACTGTTGGGAGTAATAATTCACATAGGTCAAGGTGTGCGGACATTGTAGGGTCTACCCCCCCCATCCCCCCCGTTCTTCTATATCATACATCATTAATGGTTCGGCTCCAAAATCTACAAACACTCAGTAACTTTTAGACAAAAACTTCCAAGTAACTACTTCATGTCTCACCTCAAATTTGGGGTCCTCCTGTCTCTCCCCGCCCCAACAGATAATATTGGGGTACAGAAGGTTCCGGCAATGTTGACTTAACCCCAGGGAATTTTCCTGGACCGTAAAGCCTCTGGTAGTAGCTTACACCACGCTCTCCGTGCAGGACACATGCACACTCCGCCAAACTGAGCATACATAAGTATGTGCACGGGGGAACGACTGACCCTTCTCTAAGTTGTATTTACTAATCAGCGGCATAGTGGTACTAAAATATGGCGCCAATTTGAGATCGACGGGGGTCATCCAACCATTCTCATCCCGGTTACATGATCAAACTGATAGCAGTGATGCTAAGAAAGCCGTGTGCCACTCCGCGCCTCATTGTGCATTTGCTCTAATGGGCCGACCTCGTGGCCCCCAACAATCAGCGGTAATCTCCATTGCCCTCCAGCACCCCCTAAACTGACCGCAGGGACAGCCACGTACCAGAGAGAAGACGAAATGACATAGTGTGCTACTGATCCTAGGAAAGTAACCCATGAGGTCCAATCCCCTGTGTCCAGCATATAGGGGGATTCCAGGTCACAAGGCTCAGACCCCCCACCCGGATCTCACACGTCCCCCAGTAATGGCTCAGCTCAGCAGAGAGGAAGCGATGGGAGCCGCAAAAGCAAAAAAAACAGTTCTGTCTCCTCTGATAAGTGCTTCAAAAGTTTATTCAGCTGCTCCATAAATGTATGAAAAAGACAATGACCACTAGTATGGCTACCACCGACAATGACCACTAGTATGGCTACCACCGACAATGACCACTAGTATGGCTACCACCGACAATGACCACTAGTATGGCTACCACCGACAATGACCACTAGTAAGGCTACCACCGACAATGACCACTAGTATGGCTACCACCGACAATGACCACTAGTATGGCTACCACCGACAATGACCACTAGTATGGCTACCACCGACAATGACCACTAGTATGGCTACCACCGACAATGACCACTAGTATGGCTACCAACGACAATGACCACTAGTATGGCTACCAACGACAATGACCACTAGTATAGCTACAACCGACAATGACCACTAGTATGGCTACCACCGACAATGACCACTAGTATGGCTACCACCGACAATGACCACTAGTATAGCTACCACCGACAATGACCACTAGTATGGCTACCACCGACAATGACCACTAGTATGGCTACCACCGACAATGACCACTAGTATGGCTACCACCGACAACGACCACTAGTATGGCTACTACCGACAATGACCACTAGTAAGGCTACCACCAACAGTGACCACTAGTATGGCTACCACCGACAATGACCACTAGTATGGCTACCACCGACAATGACCACTAGTATGGCTACCACCGACAATGACCACTAGTATGGCTACCACCGACAATGACCACTAGTATGGCTACCACCGACAATGACCACTAGTATGGCTACCACCAACAATTATCACTAGTATGGCTACTACAAAAAATGACCACTAGTAAGGCTACCACCGACAATGACCACTAGTATGGCTACTACAGAAAATGACCACTAGTATGGCTACCACCGACAATGACCACTAGTATGGCTACTACAGAAAATGACCACTAGTAAGGCTACCACCGACAATGACCACTAGTATGGATACCACCGAGAATGACCACTAGTATGGCTACCACCGACAATTACCACTAGTTTAGCTACCACCGACAATGACCA